>NW_016107593.1:1774056-1818263 GCF_001604975.1 Cebus imitator
AAAAAAAAAAAAAAAAAAAAAAAAAAAAAAAAAAAAAAAAAAAAAAAAAAAAAAAATTAAAATTTTTCTATATATTTAGCTTTAATTTGGCATGTCATGAGTTTCAAACAGGTAACATTTTAGTTTCATTATTTCTAGTGAATAATAAAACGGAAACTCATAAAATATGTTGGCAGTTTTTGTTATTTAAAATTTAACCCTAATTCTCAAGGTTATGTAACATTTAAAGTTATAGTGAAAGCCAAGGCAAAGATTTGCAAATGCATCGTTTAATTCAGCTAAATGCATGATGCTTATGTTCGAAGGCATGTCCTATGTTGCTATTTTGCTCTCAAACAGGGCAAACTAGGACAGGCCTTTGAACGTAACTGTCATAGCATTTTTGTCAATGGTTTTAGTAAAAGATGTTTCTCTTTCTAGATGAATAAGCTTAAATACGAAATAGGAATTTGTGGCTGGGCCTAGGGGCTCACACCTGTAATGCTAGCACTTTGGGAGGCTGAGGCAGGTGGATCACCTGAGGTCAGGAGGTTGAGACTATCCTGGCCAACATGGTGAAACCTCGTCTCTACTAAAAATACAAAATTATCTGGGGGTGGTGACGCCCACCTGTAATTCTAGCCACTCAGTAGGCTGAGGCAGAATTGCTTGAACCTGGGAGGTGGAGGTTGTGATGAGCCAAGATCGTGCCACTGCACTCCAGCCTGGGCAATAGAGTGAGACTCCGTCTCAAAACAGAAAAAGAAAAAAAAAATTTGTAAGTTCTGAATTAAGAATCTGCTTGCAACTACACATTTGGTCCCCAAGCTCTCACCCACTTCCATATATTTTCTTTTTTAATGGAGCTTGAGAAGAGGAAGAGACAAAGAAAAATATAAATAAATGTGGTTTATGTGGAGGACATACGTATTCTCGAAAGTGACAATTCTTTTGGTCCAGTTAATTTACTTTCATTATTCAGCCATGGATTAAAATTAAATAGTAATGAACTTGATTCTGTGGATCCTCATACTTAATTAATTCCGCAAGATTTGGGAAAGTATTCACCATACATTTTTCTGTGTTTTGCTTAAAGAAACATGAACTTGGTAATGCACAAGGTTTTGAAAAATAAGTTAATGCTAGGAATAGCTTCATCTATAGGCTGTAATGGAATTTTCTTAATCCTTGACTATGCATAGGCTGGCTCAACATTCAGTTCAGTGCACTTGTTTATCTAAACTTGTGATAAGTTCACAAGCAGTAATTTTTAGGTGTTGTTCATCATATGGTAAAGTAAGTCTGTGGCTCTCTATTGTAGATGAACAGTTGCAATAAAAAACATCATTTTATTTAAAAAGACAACATTGTAAACATAAAGTTTGTATAAGAGTACAATCTCTTCTAAGTTGCAGAAAGCAAAACAGATTTCCTTAGGGTAGAATATAAATATTTCAAGATTTCCCATTCATTCATATACATACACCCTGTAAATATTACTGTGACATAAGGGGCATCTAGAGCCCCTAAAAACTAAACACAACTAACTGAAGATTAGTCTACATCAGAAATAAAATGTTCCATAAACTTGAGCTAGAGGAAATCTAAAATTGCATTTGTATGTTAGAGTGACTATGATTAATCACATTCATACAAGTTAAATGATGTTTAATTCAGCTAAATGCATAAAGCTTATGTTCATTCTAAAGCTCCCTGTTTCAAGATTTTAGTCAGCTGGTCAGGATAGAAAGCTTTCAGCTCTTTTCATATTTTAAACTTGTTATAATATATAATTTTTAAATAAATTAAAAGTCAGGTAGGGATTATATTTGTTAAACTCCTTATTAGCAATTATCTTCCCAGGAAGCAGAAGTTTTGAGAGACAAAATCTAGCAACAGTCTAGAATCTGAGCGTAATTGTTGACATTTCTTTTCTCACTTATCAAACCTCTAAGGGAATTGAAAGAACAGTCATTTTATATTTGTATTTTCCTTCCCTTAGTAGAGTCTTAGTTGCATTATAATTTTAATTGCCTAAGGGAAGAACACATATTAAATAAGATATATAAAGGATTTTCTTGGACTCCCTTGGGAATTTAATTAGATGGTGATGTCAATTCTTCCATATTACTCCATCACACAGATTTCATCATAAAGTAGGTTCTGGGATACCCTCATTTTAGTCTTCCAAGTATTTCCTCTTGTGAGCTTCAGATGTTTATGTAGCACTTCAGCCATTCTCTCTAAAGATAACTTAGTGATTCCAAACTTAAAACCAATGACCCTTTCTTCAGTCTTAAACCCGAGCTTTCTCATAGATGCCTTCCTGCATCTTCTCTTTATATTTCATTTAGGTAATATACTTCATTTAAAAGTAGAGAAACATTCTACTTTAAGTACCTACATTGGAAGAACATAAATAATTACCCATATGTTCCAAAGAACAGTTTAACTTCAACTATATGCTTAAGAAATCACAATAGCTGACCTGCCAATAATCAAGTAATTCATCTAATTAATTACAATGATCTAAATGTACACTGATTCACAACAGGCCAACTGTTTTGGTCATATGATCATTACGATCAGCATCTGTTGCATTAAAATAATACATTGTTAAGGACAAGTCTTCTAAAGTCAATGTGGCTGGGTTTGAGGCACAGCTACATGGCTCATTAAGGTTACAAAATAGTATCCATTGCATTAATATTGCCATGAGGAACAGTGAAAAAATCCATGTAATGGTACAGTCTTCATCATGTATAAATATCTATCTGTGGTTATTGTGGTCTTCATTGAAATTTTCATCAGACTTCAAATATAGTAACTCCGTTTTACAGGTAGACATTGTGCACAATAACTTATAATTTGAAATCTATTCCTTTATTCCCAATGAAATAAGAGTTTTTGAGTGTTGATTGGAAGTGTGCTATATGACAAAAATATTTCTTGAGAAAAGCAAGGGTAGTCAGTCAGGCTGAATATAAATTGGACTCAGATTTTTTAAAATTTTACTTTAAGTTCTGGGATGCATGTGCAGAATGTGCAAGTTTGGTATATAGGTATACACATGCCATGGTGGTTTGCTGCACCTATCAACCCATAATCTAGGTTTTAAGCCCCACATGTATTAGAAATTTGTATTAATGTTCTCTCTCCCCTTGCTCCTTATCCCCCGATAAGCCCTGGTGTGTGACATTCCTCTCACTGTGTCTATGTGTTCTCATGGTTCAACTCCTAGTTATTAATGAGAACATGCAGCATTTGGTTTTCTGTTACTGTGTTGGTTTGCTGAGAATGATGGTTTCCAGCTTCACCCATGTCTCTGCAAAGGACATGAATTCATTCTTTTTTTATGAATGCATAGTATTCGATGGCGTATATGTGCCACATTTTCTTTATCCAGTCTGTCATTGATAGGCATTTGGGTTGGTTCCAAGTCTTTACTATTGGGTATATACCCAGTAATGGGACTGTTGGGCCAAATGGTATTTCTGGTTCTAGATGCTTGAGGAATTACCACACTGTCTTCCACAATGTTTACACTCCCACCAACAGTGTAAAGGCATTCCTATTTTTCCACCTCCTCACAAGTATCTATTGTTTCCAGACCTTTTAATGATTGCCATTCTAATTGGCATGAAATTGCATCTCATTGTGGTTTTGATTTGCATGTCTCCAATGTCCAGTGATGAGCCTTTTTTTCACATCTGTTGGCCACATAAATGTCTTATTTTGAGAAGTGTCTGTTCATATCCTTTGCCCACTTTTTGATTTTTTTTTCTTTGAAATTTGTTTAAGTTCCTTGTAGATTCTGGTTGTTAGACTTCTGTCAGATGAAGAGATTGCAAAATTTTTCTCCCATTCTGCAGGTTGTCTGTGATTTTAAGGTTTTTATGGATTTTAAGTTTTAGTCTCATCGATGCTGATAAAAACACTCTAATTTTAATTAACGTAACATCTGTTTATCTTTTATTTATTAAGACATAATTTACATTTGGTAAAAATCTATAAATCTTAACTATCGTAAGATTAATATTCATGTGTGTATGTATGTATGTATTTGTGTATATCTCTACACTAACAAAATCAAGAGATAAAACATTTCCATCTCTGCTAAACTTTTGTTCCCCATTATGATTAAAATCTGCCCACTGGAGGTAATCTCTGAGTTCTATCATAATTGATAGGTTTGCCTTTTCTTGAGCTTCATTTGAATATATTTTCAGAATGGGAACTATTTTAATTTTGTTCCCTCAGAATGTTTTTAAAATTTACTCATATTGTGGTGTACATTAATTTGTGTATTATTTATTACTGTTCAGTATTTTATTTTTGACTCTATCAAAATTGTTTATTTTCTTGTTGATATACATGGATTGTTTCAGGTTTTTGTTACTATGAATAAAGCTCCTATGAATACCTTCTATTGACAATTCTATACACCTATGCACTTGTATCTCTCAGATATATACCTATAAGTAGAATTGCTGGATTATAAGGAAGACATATATTTATTGGAAACTGTCAAATTGTTTTTCGAAGTGATAATTTAATCTTTGCATTCCACCAATAATGTGTGTACACCAGCTGTTCCATATACTTGCCAACACTTTGTATTATTAGTCTTTTTAATTTTTCTTGTGGGTGTCTAAGGGTATTTCAGAATTAATTTGCATTTCCATGATGCCTAGTGATACTGAGTGATTTTCCATATACTTTATCTTCTTAATGCATCAAAACAATGCACATTTGTAACTTATTTATAAAGTTATAACTGATATAATCAATATAGTATGAACATGCAACAGGACGAAGGAATGGGTAAACTTGTGCCATCTAGGTTAACATAAAAAATATGGAAAAGAGATGGAATACCTGGGTAGAAACAAAAATTGAGGTAGGGCCCATGAACTTAGTAAGTAGGAACCTAATTGTTGTTTAGTTGCAGAATCCTTGTGAATTCAAATTAATCTGCTTTTTTCTCTATACATATGTAATTATGAAATAAATTTCTCCAACAAAATGCTTGTACATAGCAATTTTATCTGAATGTTACAAATCTTTCCATTCATTTATTTAGCAATAAAAATTTCATTAAAATATTTTTGGAAAGAAATTAATTTTTTAAGTCTTTAATTATACAAGGCATATTTCTGAACTGAAGTTGTAACTCTTTGCAAAATCAGAAAGAAAAACCCTTTGAAAAATAAAAGTATTGAATTTAAATATGAGGAAAATATAGTCAAAGCGGAAAAATATGGAGAATAGGTTATATTTTTTTAAAAAGAATGTTTTACATAATAAAATGCATTATAAAATGCCCCACAAGGTAATTAAAAATGAAATTTTTCTAAATAGAATATTTAAATTATTTTGTGTGTGATGCAGATATCTTGCGGTATAATATTGGCTTTCAATTATACTTAAACATAACAATTTATCAACATATCTCACAACCAATGGACGTTAACAAGTTTACTATTATTCACATACTTTTGATTTTCTTTCAGTCAAAGTATTTGCAAAATGAGTCTTGGGATGTCTTTAAAAAGTAGCTTGTTTGGCATATTTAACACATTGTATGAAATTACTATGTCATTTAATTAAATTTACATTTGTAGTGTAAGTGCTACAATTTAATATCATTCTGAACATAAGCAATTACAATGAAGAATAGCCACCAATTTGTTTACATTCTTATACCCTAAAATAATTATGATAAAATATTAACTTTCCTTATGTCTAAAAACTAACCATGAACCAGAATGAAAATTAATATATCCAAAATCGACTGGCCATTTACTGAATTTCTTTTTTTTTTAATGTTTATTTGCTTTTTTATATTTATTACTTACAGTGGGTAATGTAAAGAGTGTTTAATTTGTTTACTAAAATATAACAGAAAACATATCACATACATTATAAATAATTATTTGGGTATATAAATACCTAAATATATTATATATAATGTGTGTTACTTAATATCTTGTATTAAATATATTATATTCATTATATTATGCCTAACTCTAAATATATTAATTCAAATATGCATATCTATGTATATATTATATTTAAATATAAATAGTATGCAAATAATAAACATTACTTATATATTCTACTTTGAACACTGTTAACATGACTCTGAGAGTAATTCTATTTAGTAATGGATAATATCTGACAAAGAAGTCTGACTTAGATTGAAATCTAAATATGCAAATAAATAATGGGTGTGTTTCGAACTTGACAAAATTAATTATCTTGACTAATGACAGAGATAAGAAAAAAAACAATGCATTATATTCTATTAGTATGTCTAGTAGCCAAAGCAATTTCAGATTAGATTAATTAGAAAAGTATGGGCATCTTAATTATATCAGTGTAGAAACAAAGCAATATCAACTTACTATTTTCAGTCATGACAACAGATCAAATTAGACAGGGTCTTTTGCTTCAGAAGATTTACACAAACAGATCATGGCATGAAATAAGCTTGGGGATGAATTAGATTTTTGCAAAGATTAATTGCAACATTAACTAAACTAAACAAAACCAGTATGAGTCAAGATCATAGGAGTGGGTCTCATCAATTTTGAGTGAATTTAAAGCAGTAATATTTGATGGATTTGATTTTAAAAACATCTGTCACATGCATTTCCCAGAGTTACTCCTGCTGCTTCATCACATCTACCTAGAGACATCACTCTGGGTATTCAACAATACAGTTCAAGACATGATTAGACCGGTGACAATGCCATTGCCTTGAGAGCCAATGGGGCAGATGGTTTCCAATTTAGTTAGCCTGCAGGTGAAGTATAAGGGGAAGTTAAGGCTTTTAATGCTGAGCATCTGCTTCAGGATATGTGAAAATGTGATTGCTGTTTTAAAAGTTCCAACATATCTAATGAGGAAATTTTAATAAAACCACTGAATGCCAAAAATTTGTCATGTTACTAACATATATGAAGAACAAACTTATTTCACCATCCATGACCTATAGAGAGCAACATTCATTGGTACAAAACTCCAACACATGGCCTAAAAATATGTCACCTAATTTCCAAACCTGAATTCAGAGTTTTAATAATTTCTTGCCTTCACTTTCTTTTTTGCTTTTACCCTAAATCTAGAACCACCACCATCATTTCAGCATAATCAACTTTTTGGATACACGGTTTTGGTGTCTTACTGATACCATCATATGTATAGTAAATCCCAGGTATCTAATGGTAACGCCGGGGGAAATTTAACATGGTGACTGAGATTGTGGACTTTGAGGAACATTCCTGATTTTTATTATGCTATATCCATCTTTTATTGAAACAAGGAGTTTCAAGCATCAGAAAATAATACAATGTATAGGATATCATCTAGCTTCTTTTATGTTTTTTAAGACTGAGTTTTAAATAAATAGACATCATGTTTCAATATATAAGCTCAATATATGGCCAAATTCAGATATAGAAAATTCCTCCCAACACTCACAAATATTGTGATATGTGGATACTGTGGTATTGTGGGATGGGGAATCCACAGAGGGCAAGGGGATGATCAATGAGGATGATTATAGCATCCTGCTCGCATCATTCTAAACTAAATGTTAAAGTCTAGTTTTTACAGGTATGTTGAAAGGTACATTCCCTTCTTTAATGTAAGTCAAACTTTTCAGATTAGGAATATGCATTGTGAGTGTTAATATATATTTTAATTAGTGCTTCTGACATTATGGATGCAAGAAATTCATTTGTAAACTGTTTACCTAAACACCTGTGTTACAATTACTTCCCCTTTCCGAATAAATCAAAATTAATATCTTTTTTCCGTACTGATAAGAGCATTGATTGGAAATTTTTTCTAAATGTATATTTTACAATTGCTCTTAATAATAGGTTTATGTATGGTGTATTCATCCATCCATTTATATACAAACAGTTTTTGAGTAATAATGGCATATTTCAGAAAAAAGGCCAATGCTGCAAAAATGGCGAATTTCAAAAAAAAAAAGTTACACAGCTTAAGATAATGAGAACACATAGACACAAGGAGGATAGCATCACACACTGGGGTCTGTGGAGGTGGGGAGTGGAAATAGGAGAGGGAGAGTGGGGAGTGGGAGTTGGGGAGGGATAACATGTGGAGAAATGCCAGATATAGGTGATGGGGAGGAAGGCAGCAAACCACACTGCCATGTGTGTACCTATGCAACAATTTTACATGTTTTTCAAATGTACCCCAAAACCTAAAATTCAATATAAAAAGATATTTTGCACTTATGTAATATTTAATAGGGATATATTTGAAATCCTGATAATTCACTTACAACTAAATTAAAGTTTTATTTTGCAAGTACCCATTAGGTCGAACGAGAAAGATTTCTAATTATTTTCTCCATGGAATATATATTTTTTGAAAATAGATACATTCTACCAGACAGAAAGATATTCTGGAGCAATGGAAATGTTTAAAGGTTTTAATTTTCAACCACTTCCATGGAAGCAAAATAAATAGAAATTACTGAGATATCAACAGAAGTATAATTAAGTAGAATAGATACTAATGATCAATGGTAAAAATGGTCCACAGATCAGCAAAATAACTAAGCAAAGTACCATCAATAAACATGAAACTGTGATCTAAGTCTGTTGAATGAAATGCATTAGCAGAGCAATTGCAACAAAGATACTCAAAACAAATCACAAAAAATGTTTTCTTATTACAGCCAGATTTCTTAGAAATCCTAAAAATATTTCTATATATGTGAGTGAGATGCATTATTTAGTAATATTATGCACAAATTCTGGCGTTACCTCATATTTCAATCTTGGAATAGGAAAATCTCTCTCATCCTTATATAGAATATTTGTAGGTGAATTTGGCTCAAGTCATTATTTAATGGTCTTGCTCTAAATTCCCAAATCTGAAGGTCGGCTGGTCAAATCACCAGCATTTGAATGAGCCAAAAGGAGGTTTTTAGGTCAAAAAGTTAAATGGGAATGACTTTAAATGTTATGAGCTCCCAGTTGGCCATAGCACCCAACATTTGCTACTATATTGTATAACCCTGAACACTTCATGTTAATGTTCATGTTAATTTTCTGGTCCTGAAGCCTCTGAGCTTGCAGTTACTGGATGGAAATTTTGGGAACATTAATGTCCCAAATGTTGGTTCCCATATTTGGAACCAATAAATATGTGTGTGTGTGTAATTGTATATTATTTTTTCATGTATGTGTGTGTACACACACACACAAGAAAATAACGGGAAGTTTACTTTTTATTCTCAAGCCTGTAACTTGTTACTGACTCTCAGCATATTTTACTTAAAATTTAATTGTTCATTTTGATTCAAATTTAGGTTCTCTCCTTAATAAACACAGTTGCTATCTCAGTTCTTCTTTAGTTCCAGACAATATATTTTGATGGATTTCTTCCATAAGTTGTCTGTTTTAGCCAAGTAATGTGGCTCTCCATGGAGCTGGCATTTCAAAGGAAACTAATCTGTAGTTTGATTGCTCATTTAATTGGCTGACATCCACATCTAAACTTATCATAAATTTATTATGAAATATATCATTGTCATCTTGGGTATCTCTACAAGTAACCACATATCCCTAAATTATCATAGCTGTTATAATCCAAACACAATGCTTTTCCAACAAAGACTAGATTTTACATCCAATAAGGCCAGATGCAAATAATTTTGTTCTATGTATGAAGATTGGAGTACATACAAACAACTTCAGCTAGAGGTTTTTACAGCTTTGTTTTCTGCTTTTTGTTTGTTCATTTGTTTTTTAAATATTCTTAGTTTAACAGACTTGGTTCATCATCTACTTCAAATCAGTCTATAGTGATTACTAAGCTTCTGTTGAATATACAATTTCTGATGGTACAACACATGCTATAAAGCAATATCTTTGGAATCTCTGGTCATTATCATTTGTAGAAAGGGGAGGTTGCAAAATATTATGACCTTGTCATGCCCTGCTGCAAGTGGATCAACAGCCAAGTATTTGACAGGACGCAGGACTTAAGTACTCTACTCACCAGAACTGACAAGGTCAGAGCAGCTCAAAGGTAATGATCAAACTAATTTAAACAGCTGTGCTTACATGATGGCTTGACATCTGTCTTTGTTTCCTGGCTGGCATGTATGAATGACCAATCTCATTATGTAAGTCAAAGCTAACAGTATAACATGGAATTGTTTCATCAAGTTGTTATTAACCTTATCTACAGTTTAGCATTCACGTAGGATTCTTCACTTTCACAACTCTGTGTTAGAACAGAATATGTATATTTACCCCACAATTACAGTTTCCCAGGAAATATTTCTATCACAAAAATACATCTCTAGTCTGTTTTTTGCTAGTTCTTCCATTTTTTTTGAGACAGAGTTTTACTCTTGTTGCCCAGGCTGGAGTGCAATGGTGAGATCTCAGCTCACTGAAACCTCCATCTCCCAAGTCCTCTTGGGTGAAAGCGATTCTCCTGCCTCAGCCTCCCAAGTAGCTGGGGGTACAGGCATGCGCCACCATGCTCAGCTAATTTTGTGTTTTTAGTAGAGACAAGGTTTCTCCATGTTGACCAGGCTGGTCTCGAACTCCTAATCCTAAGTATCTGCTCACTTTGGCCTCCCAAACTATTGGGATTACAGGTATAAGCCACTGTGCCCAGCCACAAGATTATAAGTAGACATTTCCAACACAGCCTTTGTGCGTTTATCAGTGTGTTTATTGTAAGCCTATCTGATGTAATATCCATATAGCAAAATTTGGAGACAGTTGGTATACTTACCTATAATATAAAGCAAAAATAAGGAAAGAGGGATGAATCATTCCTAAAATATTCCAGTGTCAACAGAATTGAATTCTTAAACAGATAACTGCTTCAATTATTATTATTTTTTTTTTACTATTGTCTTAGTTTGCTTTGTGCTACCGTAACAGAATACCTGAGATTGGGTTACTTAGGAAAAACAGAGGTTTGTTACTTATAGTTCTAGAGACTGGACAGTCCAAGATTGAGGGGCCCCCATCTGGCGAGGGCCTTCATGCTATGTCATCCTATGGTGAAAACCGGAAGGGCAACAGAGCACAAAAGCGAGAGAGCAAGAGGTGGCTAAATTCACTGTTACTACAAACCTAGTCTCATGAGATCAACATTTGTCCATTCCTTAGGGCAGAGCCCTCATGACCTAATCACTTCTTATTAGGCCCCACCTGTCAACATTGAAGCACTGGAGATTAAGTTTCCAACACATGAACTTTGGGGAACACATTGAAACCATAGCAACGATAAAATAGAAACTTCTCTGATGTGTGTTTCTTCTCATATGATCCAAAGAGGAATAACCAGATCGTGCACACACAGGCATCTCTGGGCACTGGCACAGGGAACCACACTTAATGGAAGGAAAAGAGGGAGAAGAAAAACAACAGACCTTCAGGAACAACTTTGAGAAGCTAAACTGTAGAAGTTCATCTGCAACACAAAGCATCTTTTCTCACCCATTTCTAAATTAGGAGGTATTATTATGTGGAGAATACACTGAGGTCTGTGATTCTGTATACTCTATCACATTTTTGAAATCTTTCATAATCACTCACAGAAAATGCTTAAGAAATTATTCTGCCATCCAAAGAAGTGGTTTACACAGCCTAACTGTGATAAACTGAGTAAACAATTCCTTACCAATTCAAAAGCTGCTTTGAGGAAAAAATATACAAACACACGTATGCACACAGAGATTAATTTATATAGAAAGATTAACATACAGACGTTTCCTATCTGCAAACGGATTATCTTCCAATGGTAACTGATATGTGAAATTACAGAGGGCCAAGATCTGAAAATCTGATAAAAGTTCCATATAAACAGTTGTTTTGGACATAAACAGAAAATCATTCATACATTTTCAGGGACTTCACAGACTGTCTAAACCATAAGAAAGATCCCAGCACTGAAAAGGAACCAGACCCATTTCTAAACACCTCATGTAAATATTTCCTTTTTATACAACATGATGATTTGCCCCATTTTATTAATAAGGAAACTGGCATTCAATGAGGTTAAGTGACATTTCCAAGTAGTGGTGAATAAATGAGTGAAATATTGATGAGTGTTGTATATAAAACATATGCATGTAGCATGTATATATAAAAAAAATTAAAAGTAAATCCAATACACCTTCTAGACCTTTGATTGTCACAAATGTTGGAATGAAGCCAGACACCGAATGGATTAAATATGAATACTAATCACTCACGAGTGCCTTAGCAGGAGGTGCATATTAAGGGCAGATCTCTGTATATGGTGTGTCTATGATATTATGAAAAAAATATATTTGTGTGATTTGTCTCTTCCAGCTTTCCTAAGCCTAAAAAGAAAAAAAAAAAAAAAGAGAGAGAGAGAGAAAAATTTTCCTTTTCCTCCCTACACGAAATCTTCACGATAAATTGGAGTCTGAGTCTCCTGTCTCTACAAAAGATGCTGAGATAGGGATAGAAAGTCTTTGGACTGTCACCCTCTTCTCTTTCTAAAATAACAAAGGGCAGGAGCTAGGTGCCATCTCCAAGGGCCTTATAACTTTCATGAATAATAACATCTAAAATCCAGCAACACCACTGAGAGATTACAAAAAGTGCACACAGATGGTGAGAGAGAGGTTGCATTTGACTTATTTTACCACGTCTGTGTGGTCCCAACCAAAATCTCTCCCCTTAGATCCACAGTCTCTGCCACTGACCCCAGGGCCATATTATAAGGTTCAATGTGTATCATAGATTAAAGAGGAAGAGACCTCTTAGTATAACAGCATTTTCAATTATGTATTGAATGTTTTGCCTTCAACAATCCATTATTTAATTGAAGAGTGATTTCTTTCAGGATTTTAATTAGTCATCCAAGGCCTGATCATTGAGAAGCCAAGTTGCTGAAGAAATGGAAGAGGAGATGGTGGAGAGGACATCATATCACTTTCTGCATCTGCACAAGACACCATTCCTTCCCGCTTAGTTAGAATCTGTTTACAGAGGTTTGTTTTTAGCACCTTACCAGCTTCTTCCCCCTAAAGCTATGCACCTTTGGCTCCTGCAAAACACAATATATGTCCTAAGGGTAGAGTTTCCTTTCTTTTTCAAGAAGCCTTGACAGGTAGCCTCCTAATATTGGGAGCATAAAAAGAAACACAAAGGAACTTGCCACTTCCACTCCCACCTTTTATAAAGACCATGTGCTGATGCAGCTCCTCACTGGAGAGCCATTCAGCCTTGCCTATGAATATATCAAGTGCAAATCTATCTTTCCAGCGTTCCAACCTCTCCCATTTGTCTTTTCAAGGCTAACACTCCTTCAAAATAAATATTTCTTTTACATATCTGTCATGTGCTTATCATCGAAATTTTGAGAGGAAGAAAAGAAATCACGCACAGAGTTATAGTGTTTAATCAGAAATGAGTTGATTTTGAATATACAAAATGTCAAATAGTAGTCTTCAGTCTATTGTGAATTATCTGACCTTCCCTGATAATCTGGGTCACTTTCCCTAAGACAATCAAAGGTGGTGCAGCAGTGTCACCTTAACCATAAGAGGCGGCAAGGTGAATTATCTAAAGGGGGAATTTCTAATTTCTTATTATCCGGTGAATATGTGTCACAAGTATTTTATTTTGAAATTTGACTTTTCATGATGATGAAGATTACTTTTTCCTTCCCAGAAAAGACAAAATCATTTGGGCCAGTCTATCACCTGGTAGCTTTCATTCATGCTGCCCTGAAAACTTGTTGCTATATTTCACAATGCAAAAGGCTTAAGCACAAACATAGTGTCAAGTCGTCCAGAAGCTGGGAAACTAAAGCACATTTACATGAGGTCAGATGAACAATATTAGAGTCATTAGTTAAATTCTTCCAACTCTAGACAGTCTTAAGTGTTAACAATAAAATAATTGCATTTTGGAAAAATCTTATCTCCTTTTCTCTTTGGGTTACAGAATCATGAAAATAAAGCAAATATTTTTTTATTATGTTTCTCATGGGATAAAGGCTAGCAATATTTCTTTTACTACTCCAGAAATTTGCTCAGGTTGTAAACACAGTTTTTATACAATGGAGGTTGATGAAACTACAAAAAAGTTTCAAAAACATCTGTGTTAGGTGACCAGGATAAATTTCTCACCATATAGTCACACTCATATGGCCAATCCTACAGAACATAACCAAAGAAAAATTAAGATTAAAGGAGGGCTTTTTCCAGATCTCATCCTGATAAAATTCATCATTGCTTCTAAGAGAAAAAAGTCAATAAAGAACAAAACATAACCAAAAACATGTCTATGATGTATTTCAAATAACCCAGAGAAATTTATCAATTTAACGTAATCAAACAGGAAACAATCTCTTGCAGTTTATAGATAATATTGAAACTTTTCAGAAAGTTATCCAAAAGAAAAGGTTATATTTCAAATGCAAAAGTAATTTACTGTTCTCATAAATTGCTACTCAATCATGCAAAATCTGGGATAGAAAAAAGGTCTTAATGAAGTTATGAATGTTTTTATTTAGATTCGTTTTAAAAGAACAATTGGTCGTGTTAAGTCGTAAGAAAGACGATGGCGCTTTGTTCCCTGAACATTTTGTAATTGGAGGACTGACAACTCCCTTCTATTCTTAAAGGTTAGATGGAGATTTAAAGCACTGTTGTGTCAACACTGAGAACTTTCCTGTAAGAGAAGGCCCTATGTAGCCTTACTCAATGGTTGTCTTTTGAGTCTAGTCCAATATTCTTATGTAATATCCAAAATAATAGAAACCCCAGGGACACAAGAGTAAACAAGCAGTCAAGTCTGAATCAGTGGTAGTCTCAAAATGCTATCATCTATCTTGGTTAGGGGTTGGCAGGAGTGAAAACCGTCATTCATCATTTTGCAAATTGCCTTTAAGACTTGATTTCCCACCACAACTGATTTCAAGCCACCAACTTGATGTCACTGAACATAAAGTTAGGAAGAGATGCACAGTAACACATCCTTATACCTATCAAGGAGATGCAGCCGATGTGAAAACAAAACCCTTTAGAATATAGGTAATAGCAAAGTACTAAAAGTAATTAGGAAGTGATTAGTCATAAGCAATTCTTGTTTTTAATATAATGCATTCGATTGTGAGTTTATATAATTTAATTTTAATATTGGCTGCGTTTAATTACCAGCTTGAAAAATCCTGGTCATTTACCAGTGGGTTTTCATGAGCTCTTATCACCTGGCTGTGACACATTACTGGTTCTGACTGAGTTCCTGTCCCTGACTTGTTGACCTGGTGGATTCTAGATGTTACAAAAAAAGAAAAAAAAAATTAAGCTGATTATCCTTAACATGGTGACCCCTCAGTATTAAGAACAGGACCACTCCAAGGTCTTAAACTCTTTGGAGAGACTGAAAAAATCAATTGAACTTTGCCTCGGAAAATGGAATGGATACAGGCACCAAGTTTTACTTATAATTGCAGGGAGTTGTTTCCCAAGCCCTCCTTACAACCCCAGCTATTTTGAGGCAAGTAATGAGGGAAAGCTGACATAGTCGTGAAGGGGGACTAAAGAAGCATCATCAAGAGGCACTGCTAGTGTATGATCTTATAAAATCAATTTCCGTTCGATTGATTTATTGATTTAGAAATAACAAGCTAACTGTTAACCCTTTCAGGTACTGTATTAGTTTTCAAGGGCTGCCAGTGCAAAAAAAACACAAACTGGGTGGCTTAAAATAGACTTGTTGTCTCAGTTCTAGAGATCAGAAGTCTGAAGAAAAGATGTCAGCAGGGCTATACTCGCTCTGAGGCTCTGGGGAGAATCCCCGGCTTGCCTCTTCCTAGCTTCTAATTGGCGGCTGGTGATGTTTGGTGTTCCTTGACTTGTATCACTCCGGTCTCTACTTCTTTCATCACATGGCCTTCTCCCTGTGTGTCTATATATCCCCTTATAAAGACTCCATTATTAAAGGCCTATCCTACACTCTAGTATTACCTTATCTTATCTAATTAAATCTGTAAGAACCCTGTTTCCAACTAAGATCACAGAAGCACTAGGGGTCAGGACTTCAATGTATCTTTTCAGATAACACAATTCAAACAATAACAGGTGTTAGGGCAATAATTTCATAAATTATGGATGATAATAATTGGTCTTGTATATGAAGCCTTTCTCCCAAATAGAATTGTTTGGTTAATATCATTATTTCTCTTATGGTTTTGAAAGGGAAGGTATTTATTTTCCTATTTAACAAAGTTAGAAGCTCTCTCACTTATACAAAATAACTTACCCCAAATCATTTAGTGTAGCAACAGATTTGGTCAGATATAGGCCAGAGTTCTTTTTAAAGCCCCAGTTCACTTCCTTACTCACTGAAGTCCTTTCTCAGGCTTTGCTCTGAGCCTCCTCTGTGCGTGCTCTGTCTGAACAGAAGCCCCCTTCTAAACAGGAGAAAGTGCACAAATCTCTCAACAAATGAAGTAAAATATTCTACCCCAAATGTCATTTAACTTCATGTATAAAAAAGTGTATTTTGCCTGATGTCTTCAGTTACAAAAACAGCTCTGTGTCTACAAAAACACCCATTTCTGAGCTACTTTTTAATATTTTTAGAGCTTGTGCTGTTGTTTTACAGTTAAAGGCATGCTGTTTTTGGACATAGAAAAAAAAAAAAAAAAAAAAAAAAAAAAAAAAAAAAAAAAAAAAAGTTGTTGCCCTCAAAAGAAAAAGCTGATTCTTTTATTTGTTCGATAGTTTTTTAGGGATTCCACTACACAAAGCAGAAGGGGTTCAAAAGCAGGCCTATTTACATTCAGTCTCTTTGCATTCAATAGCTGTTGAATACTCACTGTGTGCAAAGCCCCAAATATAGTTGAGTTCAATTATCGGAAAGGTGGATGTCCAAAAAATTAGTGTGATTTGTTCACACTCCCTTTTAGTCAATGATGCGAAAATCTGACATGACATTGTTTTCTCAATTATACTTTGTTTATTAAGGTTAGTGCTTGCTTCCTGACAACGATTTAATTCCTAATTCAGTTTTGTACTCCAGACAGGTTTTCCAAAAAAAAAAAAAAAATCCTAAAAACTAATATAAAATTTTAGAGCTACATTAGTTTCAGTAAAAGTGATCCTAGGGAAAAAAAAATGTATACATTTGAGATAGTCTCAGCAAAGCACGGATCATTATTGACAGTCAGGGGCTGACATGTGACAAGTACTCAAATGTTTCTCAAGAGTTTCATAAAACTTGCCCAAACATTGTTCATAAGAATGACTGAATTCTCAGTTATTCTCTTCTTGTGGCAATTTCCAACCCAATAAAGGGATCCATTATATAGGAGTCCTGGCAGGTACCACTTGGCATTAATGCAACCATTTTGGGGCCTGAGCTCAGTGTCTAATAAAGAAGCCTGTTTTATTTCCCAGTAAGTCTACTGAGAGAAATCTACCTTCATGAATCAGAAATTTTATGCTCGTGTCTAGAGCGAGGCATACTGAGTTTGGTGCTGTTTCCATACAAGCATGCCCCCTATTTCTTAGTACTGTTGTGTTCAGTAGTTAGTTACTAGCTGTCTTCCATATGCTATGAACTACCCCAAATAACAAGGATGGAGAGATCAGGGAGAAAAAGACTTCTGTTTGAATCTCAGTATAGTACAATCCTAGCCAATAGCACTTTCTACAATAATGGAAATATTTCATTCCTGCACTGCCCATTTTGATAGCCACTAGCCACTCGTGGCCATTCAGCATATGAAATGTGGCAAGCTAAATGAAAAATTCAACTTTTAGTTTTAATTGCCATATGTGGATAATGGCTACTGCATTGGACAGCACAGGTCTGATGGAACAGACAGGCCCATACAATGATAAATACAGTAATAAATATAGAGTTTCCAGCACAGAAGGGTTGAATCTAAGAGATGAGGTTATGGCTGAGTGTCTCTGAGGTTACAGAGTGTTGCTCTGAGGAGGTGTAGTCTGAGCTGGGTCTTGATGTTGAAATTTGCCAGGTGACAAAGGGGAGAAAGGGTTCTAGAAAGAATATCATAAAGTTACATGGGAGCAAATGAACCTATTGAAAACAAAAAACTGCAAATACTCATTTGGACACAAAATCTAGCTGTGAGGCCCTGAGTATAAATGTCATCATTCTGACTTTTGCAAAATTAGTTTCCAAGGCATATCTATGTTCACATTTTGTTTTTACCCATAGAACAAACAATATGGGACTATTTCTTACCTGGAGTACTATACTATACAATGTACATATTACATGCAAATCTACAATCATGGCAGAAAATGGCTCATCTGAAATTTACATTTAGTTATAAGAACTCTTCAATTTCTCATACTAACTGCTAATAAGTCTGTCCTATCATATTTTGGCAAATGTAAATTTCTGAATGGAGATATAGGATTTTATGTGTCTATTACATTTCATCTAGATAATTTCAAACCACATTTTAGCCCTCTAAGATCTTTGAAAATGTTGAATAAGTCCTCCTTGGACAAAACTCTTTAACCCAGATTTGTGCTATTCACATATTTAGAAGTCCAAAAATCTGTCTACATCTGTGTTAAAGGACAAAATTCTAAGTAGAATGGGAAGGGATGGAGCTTTGTAGAGGACTGGGCTTTTGTTTGTTTTCTAATCAGGCAATATTCTAGGCAGGGGGATACAAATGTGTAAAGATGAGCATTAGTCTGAGACTAGCATCAAGAAATAAATCGATGGCCCAGTTAAGTCTTGATTGCTGTGTGTCTTTCTCAAAATAGCTATCTAACAAAATGTTCACAGCTTAGGACATCATGAGTCAAATTAGATTTCAGAGAAACAGAGGGAGAGAGGGAGGTTTGAGCGTGTTTCTAACTTCAAAGAGAGGCAAAAACGAAAAAGGTGATGCGTTTGAGAAGAGAAATAAATCAAGCAGAGAGTGTGGCAAGGAGGGGGTGGACTTATTTTCTTAAAGCATACTAGAAACATTTTGTTTTACTTTTTTATTTTTATTTTTTGAGACAGAGTCTTGCTCTGCTGCCCAGGATGGAGTGCAGTGGTGTGATCTCAGCTCACTGCAAACTTTGCCCCCTGAGTTCAAGCAATTCTCCTGCCTCAGCCTCCTGAGTAGCTGGGACTGCAGGCACATGCTGCCATGCCCAACTTTTTTTGTATTTTTGTAGAGATGGAATTTTACCCTGTTGCCCAGGCTGGTTGCAAACTCCAGAGCTCAGGCAATCCACCTGCCTTGGTCTCCCAAACTGCTGGGATTACAGGCATGAGACACCATAGCTGGCCTCTTTTACTTTTTGAATATTTTACTCAAACAATACTTAATCAATTTATACATGGTTCTGATCGCAATCATTGGTGATTTCAATATGAAATGACAAAGATATTGAGAAAAATAATGGAAGATTTAGGGTGAAAAATTTAAAAATACAATTGAGAATTATATTTAGTAGAGAAGTTAGTATTTGTTATGAAAATACTTACTATTATTTGTTATTGGCATGACTATTACCAAATAATGACAAGTTGAGAAAAAAAAATCCATCTCATGATGTATTTAACCATACATATGCCCATTCTCCAAGAAGAAACCTAACTGACTATGAAAGTTCAAAAAAATTAAAACATCATGGGACAATCAGGTTTGTCAGGTTTATTTGCAATGTGAAATTTGATCCATTATAAGAGGTCTTAAAATAATCTTCACATACTGGGCTACCAGAATAATTTTGATTCTTAAGCAGAATAGTCAAAAGTGTTGTTAATTAAAACATTTAACTAGAATTATCTTTCCACCTGAATTTAATTTGCAGTCTGTAAAGCAAAAGCTGTAGCTACTACCAATTTTATAATAGTAATTGCAACTAAGGTCATGTTTACGTAATATATTGACCCAGTGAAGTCTGAGAGTTGTAAGTTCATATCCTACCAGAAACTAGGCATAAAATACAATCCTGGTATGAAATGAATTCCTCAATTTATTTGATGTATGGATATTTTTCTTCCTTATTTATTTATATATTAATTTATTTATTTTGAGATGGAGTTTCACTCTTGTTGCCCAGGCTGGAGTGCACGATCTTGGCTCACTGCAGCCTCCGTCTCCCAGGTTCAAGTGATTCTGCTACCTCGGCCTCCTGAGTAGCCGAGATTACAGTCACATGTCACCATGCCTGGCTAATTTTTTTTGTATTTTTAGTAGAGACAGGGTTTCACCCTGCTGGCCAGGCCTTATTTAACTTTTTAAGGCAACTTTCTATGCTCTGGAAAAGCAAGTAATTAGAATAAAAATTGCCTCTTTACCCTCCCACTTTCCTTACATTCAGAAATTGGTGGAAATTTTGAGAAAGATTCGACTAGAATCCGTTACTTTATTCAACTCTCAAGGATGGTTTCTAAAACGAGTATTCTGTCAATAAATTCAACTGGTAAGGAGAAAAAGCAATGAAACTCGAAGGATCTAGAAGGCCGCTTTTTATAGAACATCTTATGGGCAATGTTAATTTTAACATTTTGTAAAAGAGTTAAGCAATACGACTCTTCCTGAGACATACTGACTACACTTACTTAAGTTGAGATTTCTTTCTTATTACTATAACTGAGCTGAATAGTTTTGTCAGTATGGGCAATTTTCAACTTAGCTATATTTGTGATAAGGTTCATAGTGCAATGCCTGATCATTCAATGCAAAATAAGCTATGATTTTTAAAAACTTGCCCTAATTCAAAGAAAACTCCTTATTTATCCCAATCCACATTACAGAGTGGAAAGGATATCCCTTTGATATGTAACATAAAAAAAATCATAGGAAATTCTCAGAACTTATAAAAAATTAGAGAGTTTAGCTACTTATTCCTGCTAGGTAGAAGTTTTAATTCTATCACTGAAACAGCAGAAATATGTACCCAGGAAAAGAGGACTGTGTGCCCCAATCCATATTACTTCCTGGGAATTCAAAGAACTCAGCGAATTCATTTATTTGTGTCTGTCCAAGTCTGAACTTGAACCATGAAAGATCCTAACATTACACCCTTTTCTATTCCAAATTTTCTTTGAAATATGGTCTCTTTAGCCAATCTCATGACTACATGAGGCAATAATAGAATCCCAGTCTCTCATTCAAATGTTCATGGCAGGAGACTTTACATTAATATTAGAGGTGATCAGTGTTATTGTGAGAGGGAATATTCTCATTGTGTTTTACACAGGAGTTAGAATATTCTAGAGTTATAGTGTGCTCTTCTTCTACTTTCTTCCATTGCCAAGCACATTGTTGTACCGTTGCCAAATGTTCTTATAACTTGAAGTTAGATTTTACTTAAAAATATCTACATAAAATGAAACCAGCTATAGCCAACTAATAACTTTTCTTATCCTTCTGCCTTTGACTAACCCATCACACCTTGCAGCTACTTTTCAACAAGTTTTATGGGTCTTAATAGATGTTACAAAACAGTTTTCTTTTTCTTGTCAGAAGCATTTTCTAATTTGAACTTTATTTAACTTACCTTTACGGCAACTGGAGCAATCATTTGGAAAAAAAAAAAAGACCGTGATTACTGGATTCACTCCTCTAACTACATATTGCACCATGCTGATGATTCTAATAACCTCATTTCACATGAGATTTTTTTTTTTTATTTGAGACAAAGTCTCACTGTATCACCCAGGCTTGAGTACAGTGGTGCAATCTTGGCTCACTGCAACCTCTGCTTCTGGGTTCAAGCAATTCTTCTGCCTCAGCCTCCCGATGTACCTTGGATTACAGGCATGCACCACTGTTCCCAGCTAATTTTATAATTTTGGTAGAGACAAGATTTCACCATGTTGGTCTCAAACTCCTGGCCTCAAGCAATCCAACTGCCTCAGCCTCCCAAAGTGCTGGGATTAGAGGCATGAGCCACAAGACATCTTAAGTCATCAGAGAAAGGATTCAAGAAGTCATGTACCTTCTGTTGTACTGATCATGAGTTCGCACAATTGTCATAAATAGCAACTCTGTCTATTGAGAATCAGTGGCTTAAGGGAGGTGGTATCTGGCATCTTTTAAGGAAAGATAAACTCTCAGTCTATAACAATAGAGGAACTGGAGAAAGAAATTAACCAGAGAAATGTGGCGCTGGAAGGAGACTCAGAGGTCACTTATTAAAAAATCCTATCATATGCATAAAACCTGTTCATCCCCAAAGCGGTTCATACAGAACAAGAGGATGAGGCAAATTCATGCTATTCTAAATAGGCTAGCTGAAAATTCTCACTTAAAGTGAACTGCAGTCTATCTTCACAACACATTGCATTTCATTCTGCTTATCAAATAGCAAACACTTGGGGGAGCTCCTGTGCATTCAGCCCTGTAATGAGTAGGACAGTGGGATTCAAGGACATTTGAAAACATGCTTTCTTCTTCTCCCATGGGAAGGAAATAGAATGACTGAGCTTCATGCTTCCACCATTCATATAAGGGGCGGACAAGGCAGTGAGCACTTAGGCAAGACAGCTGGTGTCCAGAATCTGTAGACTATAATAATAACACCTCATGAGTTTGTTTTAAAGATTAAGCTTGCATTCAGAATTGCTTAGTAAATTGTGAGAGTTGCACAAGTGCAAATGCTAATTTTCACAGCATCCCTTGCAGATTTCTACGGTAAAATATCCTACCTTGCGCTATAATAAGTGATTTGTTTAGCTGCTATTTATGGAAGAAACGGTAACATATTGTCCCTTTTTTTTGTACTGAATGCTTACTACAGTTCTGGCATACCAAAAATGTTCATAAAGATCTGCTGAATTAATCCAAATGACCACTCATCCAGGATTCTCACAAATGGTGATATTACTGAATAGTATTGCAGATTAGAAGGAGGACTGTTACCATAAAGATAAATAACTAGTTCACTTTAGATATGATCAGTTTAAGCATGAAGCATTCTGAAGTACTAATCTAGAGGGTAAATGAGAGAATAAGACTGGATGAGAAGTTTTAGAAGTTTTCACAAAGAGGCAGTGGGTGACAGGACATCATGTAGGGAGAGAAAGTGAAGAGGGATCTCTTCACAGAGGGAAGAGAAGTTCAACCTAAGAGCTGAGACAATACTAGGTACTGGGATTGGCAGAATAAGCCACAAAGCCATAATGTACAGTCTTATTCAACTAAACCTGCTATTATTCACACTTTATTTACTCTCCTAATACACTCTTTGATCTACCAATAAGTATGTGGTAATATCTATTCTCTGTAATTGTGGCAAAACAGGAGCTTTGCTTATTTTTAAAATTTGAATTATCTTATTTAGAATATAAGAGAATAATCTAGTTGAGAAAAGATCATTGCATTAGAAATTAGCGTCTCTGGGTTCTAATCTGGCGTCTATCACTAACTTCCTATGATTTCTTGAAAAAATAAAGTAACATTTCAGCTTTAATTTTCTCACTGTAAAATGAGAGAATATGGTGTCTTTCCTTCTAACCTCAAAGACATGTGCTGCAGGTCCAGAGATGATTTCATATTTCAAAGTGATATTAACCAAAATCTAGGCATTATCTTTTTACATCTCAGATGCCATCTGATACAGACCAGTGGCTGCAAAGCTCTGCTCTGGCTGTACGGTGAGTGGACACGTGGGTGCTGGGGCTGTAACCACAGCCCCCATCTCTGGTCCCTTCCTGGCTTTGACAGTCTGAAATTGTTTTCTGCTACTCCAGTTGTAGTAGCAATCAGAATCAGTTTCATCACCTAATTTATTAAGTGATGGACAATTCCCATCATGTCATTATAACTTTTGCCATTCCTATAAAAGAAACCTGACTTGCCATGGAAGGGAGAAGTGGTCTGTTGGTTTATGAGTATGTGTGTGTGTTCCCTAAATTCATGTCTTATCTATATTTGTTCTATTTTCAAGAAAAGTATAGGAAGCAAAGTGTAATTTCTTTCCAATATTCAGTGACTAACTTCTCCAAAATCACAGCAAAATAAAAAATCTTTTTTTTTTTTTTTTTTTTTTTTAGACCAAGTCTTGCTCTTGTTGCCCAGGCTGTAGTGCAATGACGCAATCTCGGCTCACTGTAACCTCCACCTGCAAGGTTCAAGTGATTCTCCTGTCTTGGTCTCTTAAGGAGCTAGGATTACAAGCGCCTGCTACCATGCTCGGCTGATTTTCGTGTTTTTAGTAGAGACGGGGTTTCACCATGTTGACCGGGCTGGTCTTGAACTCCTGACCTCAGGTGACGTGCCTGCCTCAGCCTCCCAAATCCCTGTAATGCTGGGATTATGGGCATGAGCCCCACACCCAGCCAAGGAAACAATCTTATAAAATTTATTTTTTAATGAATTAAATTATGGTCAAAATTCTGAAGATTAAAAAACTATAATCTGAAGTATGATTATTTTGAGAGATATTGTATGAATTAAACTATTCTATCCCCCCACTCACTGTAATTAATGGAAAATATTAAAATAATTTAAAATCACATCACTTAAATAGAAGGGTTGTTCTCTATTATGTATCTTTTGAAAAAAATCTATTTTCTAGGTTGCCAAAGTTAGAACACTGTACTAATGATAAATAAATATTGCCTGAATTTTTCAAAAATAATACTATGTTAAAAAACCTGGAGTGTTTTGCCATTCACAAGTCAATTCATAGCTAATAGTAAATATTGCAATGTAATATTTAAGATATATAAGGTTGGTACATGGCCTCCAAAAGATTACATGTGTGTAATTTTTTTCAACCAAGGCTGCTTTTAGAACATATATAAATGTTACTGCAAATTTCATCATACATAATTCACATCTTTCTCCTTTCTAATAGAGAGATTAAAGTTTTTTATGCAAAATACATAAACATAAGATAAGGTAGTATAGAAACATAAACATTTGAGAACAAAATGCCTTATCATCTACAATGCTTATATTCCATGTTTATTAAACAACAATGGACTCTTCATCTACTATAGATTTTATAACAGAATGTGTAACAATGGAGAACTGAATAAGAGCCAGGTTAAGGTACATAATAAAGGACTCTTTCATTTTTTAAATATGTAAGAATTTCCCTTACAGAGCATCTCTCTTTGAAATGATTTTTTTATGTTGACAGAGGAACAATCCTTTCATAAATAGAATTTTAAAATCTGTCAATCATTTGCATGTTTCAATATAAAATATAGTTCTGCAGTACTTGGATTTTTTATTTAATCTTTCTTTAATAATTTATAAAGTAAGAGGAAAGACTAATATTTTTTTACAGAAACATCCAGAAACTTAAAATATGCATACATCAGATAAACCTCTGACATTTTCCAATTTGGCATGCTAATTTAGCAAAACTGCGCTTTTATTATACCATACTCAGATTCTAATTCCTTGCATACTATATTCTGTCATGTCCAAGACACTTCAGATTATTCATTTTTGGAATGAGGTGCTGTATAAATAAATAAACCCCAAGCACAATATTCATTAACCAACCAGTAAACACTAAAAAACAAATTACCTAAATTCCTCTACTGACTTAAAAGGTTGTAAATATTGGCAGCTTTGCTGTTTAAATAGCTTGAGTTTCTTGCTGGGCAATATTGATAAGAAGGGAAAACTATTATTTCAGTAGAATGAAATGCATTAGTTTAAGGAGTAAGTATATTAAATACATTTGTTCAGACAATTTGGAAATAATTTTTGTGTTATATGAGTTGAATCACAGTATGGTAAGTCAGAGAATTCAGGAGCAACACTGACAACAACGGGGGGAAAAAAAGTTGATGAGGATTGCTCAGAGTTTCCATGCTTTCGATCCCAGGAATGTGGTAAGCTACATGCACAGATGAAGTGAGTCAACTACAGTGGAGGACTCTCTTGGAACTAAACCATTGGATCCCCTTGACCATTTCCTCAGATATGTAACCCACCTGCTTTATATTAATGGCTTTATAATGAGATAAAGCCATTATAAAAGATATATCTTTTATATAATATATATATTTTATATATAATCTTTTATATAAAGATTTCTATATATAAAAGATATATAGAAATGGATGAAGATTAATCATTTACCAAAACCCAAGTATTTTTCTAAGTTTTACCTTGGAGGATATTTGAGTTAGGGTTTGGCAGCAGGTGTGTTGTCAACAAATGATGAAGTCACAAGGTGATAGTCTTCGGTTGTAAAACGATTTGCTTGTACTAGACCTGCAAACTAAAGAGTTTCTTGGAAATCTACAAGGCTTTGCATTTTGTCTTTTCTGGTTTTTTGTTTGTTTGTGCTTTGAATGTTTGTTTTTTTGGTAGCCATTGTGCACAGGCAGTTGGGACAGAGCTGAGAATCACAGAGCTCCTTGTCAAGTGAAAACCTGGATTGCTTTTACTGCTTCTTACCCAGAGAGTTAGTATAGACAGAAAACGGGAGTGAACAATATTTGGGCTTTGTTTTTAATCTTTAAAATACTGCTTCTGGCCTGGCGGGCAGTGGCTCACGTCTGTAATACCAGTACTTTGGGAGGCGGGGGCAGGTGGAGGTCAAGAGTTCAAGACCAGCCTGGCCAACATGGCGAAACCCCATCTCTATTAAAAATACAAAAAAAGTAGCCAGGTGGTAGTGGTGTGTGACTGTCATCTCAGCTACTCGGGAGGCTTTGGCAGGAAAATCACTTGAGCCTGGGAGGCAGAGGTTGCAGTGAGCCAAGGTCACATCACTGTCCTCCAGCTTCAGTGACAGAATGAGACCCTATCTCAAATACATATATGTATGTGTGTGTGTGTGTGTGTGTATATATGTAATACATATGTGTACATATATATAATATACAAAGCTTCTGGTACAAAATATCAGACAGGATTTTTTTGTCTTCTTCCAAGCTTACTGAAATTGCAAGAGAGAAATAAAAACCAATAAACTTATAGCAGTTCTGGAAAAAAAAAAAAAAAAGACTGGGTTGAGGAGATAACTAGGCTTCAATGTAGCAGCTTTTTGGATAGACATATGCAAGAGAGGAAATAAAAAAAATCATATATCTGTTTTAAACAAAGCAGGTGAAACTAAGACTTAAAACATTCACAGGACAAAGTCTTTAAGGATATTAGGAGCTGCTCTTTATGACAACAACTCAGAGATGTATGGTAAATATAGAGTGAGGCAGGAAAATTAGGGAAGTCTGTCTAACAAATATCTGGGGTATTCGCCACCCACTCCTGTCTGGTCCCTGCTGAAGCATCATTACCAATAAGATTTCTCCTAATTCCTAAAATTGTGCAACTACTCTCTAACGAAATTTAATGATTTCCACAGGTAGGAATGAGACTTAAGTCATTCTCATTCTGTAAGCTTTCTAACACACTGCTAGTTCTCCTAACGCTATACAGTGAAACCAGCTAGGTCACCAATCTAGCTGATTAGTTCCATTTTGGAGCAGAGAGACATTTGGGAATAAAATTTTCCATGGTGACAGAGACATTACTCAACATCCTATTTATTTCATACATATCAAGGAACCATTGATGATTACCGATTACTAAAAACATTGAGAAAATTAATAACACAGCCCAGAGGAACTAAGGTAAGCCAAGAGAACAGCCAACTCTAAAAGGCATTAAGTTAATGCAAGAAACAGGAAAGAAGCTTATAATAGTCTCATTGATGATTTAAGAAATTGCTGTATCTATAAAACTAGAATAGAATGTTAGTGAGAAGTCTAAGAAAAAAAGGTTCTTAAAGCTTAAAAGTCAGTAAGAAACTAGTAAAAAAAAGCTTAAAAAGTTGAAGAATCTCATTTTGCATTGAGCCAGAAGATAGATACACAGAAATATTAAGAAAAAGATGAACAGACATAAAGAATTAATCCAGGATGCCAACATCTATCTAATAATGTTTTTTTTTTTTTTGGGGGGGGGGCGGGGAAGACTTAAAAAATAAGATGGCTGAAAAACATAACATAAAAAAATAGGTTAACAATATCCTGTGACCGAAAAACTGACAGCATTCATTAGAATACAGTGGTTGTTATGTGGTTAAGTGGCCAGCAAGGCCCATACCTCCTGACAATGCCAGGTCTCCAAAGATTCTTAGAATATTCTAAAAGCTTCCAAAATGAAACACTGCATATCTACAAGGAAAGGGAAATTAAATTGCCATTATATTTCTCATCAGCAATATTTAATGCCTTAGGACAACAGAGGAATGTCTTCAGAGTTCTAAGGGAAAATTATTTTGAACTTTCAGCTGTACTATTAAGTAAGTATGATGGAAAATAATGACACTTGATATTTACAAGGAGTCAAACATTTTTCCCAATGCCATTCTGAAACATTGCTTGTGAATATCAAATATGAAAAACAAAAAGGAAACCCAAGCATGAAGCAATCAGGCAGAGATCAAAACAACAAGCATAACCTAAAAAGAATGAACTAGGAGTGAAAAGAAAAAATATCCTGAAATGACAGTTATGTGGTTGAGCTGAACGATCATCAATACAGATTAGAACAGTGATCCAGACAGCTCCAAGGGAAAAAAATGTTATCTTTAAGAAAAATGTATTTTCACTTTATAATAGGACATAAGAAATATGTATATTAGTGGTAAGGTAAAGGCATGTTATCTTTTAAAGACAATAAAATATCACTTTAAAATTCTAGAAAAAGCAAAATGGAAAATCATAGTCAAATAATAAAGAAAATTAAGATATGATTTGGTGGCTACAAGTAGAGAGGCTGTTTGACCTCCAAGCTTGAAAGGCACATACTTGGGGAAAAATAATTACATTTTCTTACTATGGGTCCAATTATAGTACTTAGCTCTGCAGGGAATCATAATTGGATAATCATACTATAGTAATGTGTTGTTTCTTGGTTTTAAATTTTATAATCAATCTAACAAAATAATTATGGTTGGCTAAGAACATGTATGAATGTAAAAATACATGAACAGCTGGCAGAAGATATAATACAAGTTGAAGGCTTAAGCAAATGTATAAACACACTTAATTACCGTGGATTTCTGCAAAACATTTTTACACTAATACAAAGACTTTTAAAAAGCCATTATCATGATACATCTTTTATGTATATTATTTTTCCCTTATGAGGACATGAATTCTCAACTTAGTTTTCTATAAATGACCAAACATATAACAAAAATAAAAAAACTCCAGTGAGTGTTTTCTCAAGGTGATGATCAAAGACAGGTAAATCCTGAAGTTTGAAAACCTAAGTTCTTCCCGCTCTTTGGAGGGACTTCCACACCAATGAAAGGGTGAATTTATCCATAGAGAAAAATTCTATTTCTAAAATATTTTATATTTCTATGAAACTATAAAATAAGAACTCAAATTACAGTGTTTAACAGATTATGTCTATCAATCTTTCTCATTTATACCACATATTTCAAATCATTTTCTATATAGTTCATTGGGACATGTTATTTGTAGACATTTGGGATGTTATAAACGCTGCCATACACACTTGCAGACCCAAATTCAGGCCTATTTGAATATTTGTGTATTTGCTCCATAGTGTGAAAATATTTCGATGCAAGAACCTTCTGAAAATGTAAACATTTTGACTGGGAAAATGGTCTTCGCTTAGCAGGCCTAACTCGGCTCAATGCCATATGAAAATCTAAGTACAGGAGGCAATGAAAAACGACCAGTCATTTTCTTCTCCCAGCTGATACATATCTTATTTATTCTTCCTTGTAATGTGTGAATGCTGCTGCACCATGCCCTATTTTGTCTTCTGCCTCAATTAAAATGTAAATTTCTGCAGCCCATCTCTCTAATTCCAGACTGCTCTAGGCAGGGGAATTTAAACTGCTTTTAATAAAACCAACTACAGATGCTAAAATAAGATTTCTTCCCAAGTATTTGAAATCTATGCATATAATGGTATGCTGGATCTTCTCTAGTTACATCTTGGTTACAAACATTCAGATAAAAGGAAAAGAAGGTGATGGGTACATTTCAATATCACCACATACACAAACCCAAAGCTAGGGAACTGACCCTCCTCTCCTTTTGGACAGTTTACAGCAATCAATGCTATTTCTTTTACCAAAGATAAATGTTGGTCACATTTAGAATTTATAGCCTCAAAATGCCACTGCCCATTTTCACAGATAGGATAAAAATTTGATAGGTAGATGAAAAATTGAAGTCAAGTTTGCAGAAATAACTTTCGGATTTTTATATTAGCCTGTTGGTTTGCCTCTTTAATTTATCCAGTTATGTGTCTCACTATGCAAAGCATCCAAAGTTCCCTTTGTCTTGTAAGTGTCTTTGCCCCTTTTCCTGGTTAACTCTTAATGTTCTTTCAAGTCTTAACTCTGGTGTCTCCTCTAGCAAAAATTACGCAGGGAGGCTAGAGGGCACATTTTCTCTTCACCTCTTACTTTCCTAGTATTCACTGGCTGCTCTCTCACAGTTCTAGTAAATTCCCATATTAGAATCATCATATAATTTACCATCCAACCCCAGACACTTTATAGAGTAAAAGGAATTACTAACCAGATAGAAACAGGGAAAGCAGATGTAAACCCGCACTTTCCCAGGCAAACCAGGACATATTGATGATCCACTAGTTAAAAGAAGAGTGCACATTACTATCAGATAATACAATAACATAGAAGAAGGTGGTGAAAGTTGGATGTGTCATTGGAGAAAGCATCTCAAGCTGCATGTTTAACATTTGTGGTTCTCTGATGCCTAGAGTCCTCATAAAGCTGAAAGCCTAGTAACGATTCTACCATCAAGGAAGGGAAAGAATCCCTCTTCTATCACAAACACTTAACATTGAACAGGATAATCTATGTTTCTCAAAACTCATGGTTCTCTACAGAGAGTGATGTGGTGCTTTTGGGGACATCTAGCAATGTCTGAAAACATGTTTGGCTGTTACAACTTGGGAAGGTAATGAGGATGCTATTGGCATCTAGTGGGTAGAGGCAGGATGCTTGTAAACATACTACCATGCACATTACAGCCTCCCAGAACGAAGAATTATCCAGGCCCAAATGTTACTATTGCTGAGCCTGAGAAATGCTGCCCCAAGCAGGTGATATGAACAGCAGTCAAGGCAGAGAAGATAGGCAGTGTTTAGCTTCCCTGGATCAACTACACAGTCCTGTGGGAGAATCAGGCCTTAGAAGAGAAACTCTTAGTGTCATAACCATCCTCAATTTCTCATCTCATGTATTGCCCTCATTACTCCTCATTGGGGAAATGGCTACAAATAAAAAACAACTCTATGCCTATATTCTCTTCTAAGTATATCACTGTAGACAAGGAAAATAAGCAATACCCTGAATTAAGTTTTCAAGTTCCTTCCCTTTTGAAATCCTGCCCCTCTACACTCCCTCTGTAAATTTAATCATCAAGAAGCACTGCTTTCTTCATTTTGGTCCCCTGCTCAACACCTCCAGCAATTGAGTCCGAAGTCCTTAGCCATCAGTGTCCCCGAGCTATCTTAGAAAGCTCTTTATGTAAGCATCTGGCTTCAGCTTTTTTGTTCTAATCTCTGTCCTCCAAATAAAATTTCCCATCTCTAACTCCTTGTGTTTCCTGTCTGGAAACCTTCTTGCCTCCATTTCTTCTATCCCGATTCTATTTTTCTTTCAGGATCCTGCTTAAATTTCATTTTCCCAAATTCTTCTCTCCATTATTTAACTGTTTATTGTTCATTACTCATTTACTTTTATTGATCATTACCTTTCTCTGTGAATTATCCTAATCTTTCCATCAACATACTAAACATGCCAAGAAAAATACAAATTTAACATTTTCTAAAATGTCCTCTTTAGTAAACTTACGGTGACTTATACATACACATGTATGCTACTTCTAACTGAAAATATTATTCATTGATTATATAGAACATTAATTGTACCATTCTCATATTTAACTGATGCTCAATAAATACACATTTTTGGCAATACTCATAGAGACATATCTGTGATTAAATAAGCTCCTAATGAGACTAGTTTTCAAAGGACATATTTTTTTTTCCAATAAGAATGGAAAAGAAAATAGGCCTGCCAATCCCTTCGGTAAAGAGTTTCCAAAGATACTCACTGTCATCAAGCCTTTCATTATTGTTCATATCCTACAACGATGGGGAAAACTTGAGAACAGGATTCAGTAACTGAATTAAATATAAGGCTCAGAGAGAGGCAATTTGACACATGTGTAAAAAAGAAAAGAACTGTCAGAAAGTTTCTAGAGTTGGTTAAATAGTCATCAAGTAGTGTTTTTCAAACTGAGTCTACAGGTATAAACTCGTAAGTTCACCGTTCTGCAGGTTTTGGTTGTTTTGCTTCTTAGCTTTTCCCAAAATTGGAATATAAAACAATTTTGAGCGTATAAATAGATGTAAACCATCTTATATTTTGCTATAATTATCTGAAGTTAAAAGACGTTTTCAAGGACAAATGTTTGAAAGTCTTAGCCAGTATTTCTCAAAATCTGGAGACTGCATATTACTGGGTTGGGAATTTTTTTTCTTAAAGAAACCTGTATAGGCTCAAGTTTGGAAAATGTCAGCTTATAATATATCTTTCTGGAATTATTGTTCTATTTAGTAAAAAGTAATAGCACTATGTTTGTTTTCTGAAACAATTAGATTTGTGACTTATTGATGCAAAAATCAGATGAGCTTAGATGTCTTCAATTGAAGTTCCCTGATATGGCTTATTCTTTTTCTTTCACTTTATGACTTGACTATTTCATGAGATAAATGAGGTAATTTTCCTCACCAACCAACTAGTTTTGATTATTTTAGTTACCAGAACTTTAACCACTGAATGATTTATTTATTGATAGGGTGAGCATTTATTAGTCTAAGAAAATACAAGAGTTTTTAATTTTTAGTGCTTTTTATTTTATGTTATAAAATGTTTTTCATTTTTAATGTCACAATTTTTAAAATTGCATTATTAGAATTATTGCTAAAAATAAAATTAACACAGTTAGTTGAACTGTAATATTTTTCTCCTCCACCTCAATTTGTTGTATAGAAGTAGACCTAATCATCCCTTGAAATGAGCCAACAAGCGAACAGATGAAACAAACTGGGAAAAGGGAAAATCATTAGACCTGACTATAGCTGTCTAGATAACTGGACCCTGCAAATTCTAGGGGTGAATAGGAATTTGAGATGGCTTTCCCATTCAAAAATATGATTTTTAAAGATAAAATAAGCCCTCTTTCAAACAAACAAACAAACAAACAAACAACTAACTAGCTGAATTCAGTCCAAAAAACAAATCAAGGCATTGCATGGACCATGTCATTCTCCTGCTGCAGGCAGCTGGAGCCGCATGACCGACTTCCCAGAGGAAGCAGCTGGGTGAGTAAGAGCTCATCCTTCATTGAATTCCCTAATAAAGAATGCATATCTTTTGGGACCTGCAGAAGCATCAAGCATCACTCTCCTCCCAACCTCCCTTGTAAGGCAGACAGTTGGGGGTGGCGGGGGCAGATAATTGAATTAAACACAGTGATTGAACATGAAAGCCGTGCCTATGTCTCAGGGGATAAGTGCTGTCTGTAGAATTCACATCCCCTTTCCTTTTCAAGTAACATTGACAGTGACTGGGCTGCTGTGGAAAGTTGTTGAAGTTGCCCTTTGCAACCACTCCACCTGTTAAGTGAGAGGTGGAGAAAGTGTACACTTGGGATTTCATTTGAAGACATCTTCCCTCTAAGGTTCTTTCTGCTTCAGTTCAAAGTATTATTAATTCAGTTCACATCCTTTCCACAGACGGGCTGATCACTGCCAATCTGACTGGATATGTTACCCGCTGGTACTCTTCTAATTCAGTACACTGAGAGGTAGCAGTGAATGGCAAATCAATCTTGGACTCTTCATGGATAACTCTGAACACTAGCTATGCAAAAGCCTGCCATTTGCTATTCTTTGATTGAGAGGTGTTTTTGCTTGGTACTGACTTTCTCCTTACTTGGGAGAGGGAATATTAACTGAATTCAACAAATAGAACTGGAAGAATATTCTAGCTGAGAAAGACAGCTCTAACCTGAGTGAGAGAGTTAACAATATTCATGCCTTTGAGAAAGTTGGAGCAGTGTCATGTATCTGATTGAAAGGCTAACACATCCTCTGGGTGGGCCCTGCACCTTTCATTTCATAGGGAGGAATGAAAGTGGTCATTGGGTACATGTTCCTTCACAACTTTCTGACTCTTAATGCTGTTACTTCCTACCTCCCCATCCTTTCCTCCTCTCTTCCAGGAAAAAGAGTCAAACAGAATTCCTTCCCTCATCTTCACATGAAACTGCCTTAATGACTTACCTGCCACATCTCCATCTTTTGCATTCCTCATGGCTATTTTTTAACAGAATATGGGACATTCCACCTCTTCAAACTTCAAATATAATTATACTTTTATGCTAAGTCATTCTCAAGTACCACCTTACTGTGTACCTTTCCTTCACATACAAGATATTTAAAAGACCACATTTCCAGAGGTCACATCAAAAAGGTACCTGTATGTGTTTGTTTATCACAGCACAATTCACAATTGCAAAGATGTGGAACTAACCTAAATGCCTATCAACCCATGGAGTGGATTAAAACTGTGGTACATATACACCATAGAATACTACTCAGCCTTAAAAAAGAATGACATGTCTTTTGCAGCAACTTGCATAGAACTGGAAGTCATTACCCTAAGTGAAGTAACTCAAAAATGGGAAAGCAAATATTGTATGTTCTCACTTGTAAGTGAGAAATAGGCCGTGGGTATGCAAAGGCATACAGAGTGATATAATGGACATCGGAGACTCTAAAGTAGAGAGGGTGGATATAGTGCTCGTTCCTTGACCTAATGGTCATTTTGCAGGTCATGAAGGGCATGGCTTCCAGAATCCAACCCTGCAGTTTCATACTCTCACTGCACTATTTCTGAATTGTGGTCTTTGGCATGATACTACCTGTGCTTTGGTTTCCTCCTCTATAAAATGAGTTGATGATAATAGCTATCTTCCAGAGTTACTATGCAAATTAAGTAACTTAATACACAAAAAGTGATTAGAAAATTGCTCGGTACTCAATACAGGTAGCAATTTTTACTCAGCCTCTATGCAGTTTGACTCTGCCGGCTACCTCCTTCTTGTTGAAATTCTCTCCCCCTTTGACCAGCAGGGTATCAGTTTGTTCAAGGCGTTGCCTACTTCTCTGTTTGCTTGATTTTTTGTTTCTTTCTCTTTCTTTACTTTCTTTAAACTAAGGCACTAGCCATGCCTCCCTCCTGAACTCCAATTGTCTTTGGTTTTGCCCATCTTCCAGCAATCTCCTGCTCTCTTTCCCATTCAGTATTTCTAAAACATAGATATCTGTATGTTTTTCACTTCTTAATACTTTTTCAATGGCAACCTGTCATCATCAAGATAAACTAGGAAGTACTTAGAGTGATACAAGCACCTCCTTATCTGTCCAGTTCAGTATCATGCCACTCCCACCCTTCTGTGCACGCCCCTCATTTCGTGATACAAGTAAATGACTTGGCCTTTATACAAATTTAGTTTGATTTGATCTTTGTGATTTGTATTTAAATCAGAAGACAAAAGAGTTGTCCTAAATTAGAGCCAAACAGATACACTTTTCTTGAAAGCATCACTAATAGCCCCTAGGATACACACATAACAGAGGAACTAGAGTAACTTTTTCAACTTATTCTAGAATATAATTTTATATCTGGGCAGAAAAACAAAGAATTCACTCACTGAGATCAATGAGGATGCTTGGTAATCATCTTGTTCAGTTTCTCCATTCTGACCATGCATCGACATCAACAGGGATCTTTTTAAACGTCCTCATGGGCAGGACATGCTACAGACCAAATAAATCAGAATCCCTGGGGCCCAGGTAGGGTATATTTTTAGAGTTCCCTGGGTAATTCTAATAGATAGGTAGGGCTGAAGACCACTGTTTTAGTTTAGTCCACCAGTTTACACATGAACACATTATAAGACACTTCATTTTCCTCTCAGTATGTTTTCCTAGCAAAAAAGACTGAGCTTAGTAATAAGGGCTTAGAAAAAAAAGCAGCACAAAACAATAACCAAAATGCAAACATAGAAAAGAACTTTTATTCTGCACAAGAAGGGTGACTATGTATTTTATTACCCCGTCTAGGGCATTTTGAGCCCTGTGAGGGGAGGAAGTTTGTTCTCTATTGGCAAACCAGTGCCTAGAATAGTGATTGACACATAGTAGGTGTTTATTAAAAATTTATCAGAATGAATTAACGAGTGAAGGTTTACAATCTTAACAGTACATCACAGAATAATGTAAAACATTATATCTCATTTTATAGGTTTTATTTGAAAAACTGTGTACCCTTTACAAATAGATGCAGAGGTAAGCTCTTTGTGTGTGCATATGTAAAATAGTGAAAACAGATGGTGGCTAGTATCCCTCCACTTTAAGACATGAACATACATTTAAAAGTTAGTTATCAGAACAGAATTTCCTCAGAGGAAAAAATTCCATTTGGCTAATGTTTTATTTTACAACTGGAGTCAGACTGGAAAATAAAATGTGAAGTTATCTTCAACTTTTGATTTAAGATATTTGTGAAAGGGAGAGATCAGATCTGTAAATGAGCTTTAAATGTTGTTACGGATAGAATTATGTCATCACGCAAAGTTCATATATTGAAGTCTTAACTCCATATATGACTGCATTTGTGAGTAGAGTCTTTATGGAGCTGGTTAAGGTTAAATGAAGGATAGTGAGTGGGGTCCTACAAACTGGGCAATACCATGCAGGACATAGCTACAGGGAGATATTTCACGACAAAGACACCAAAAGCAATTGCAACAAAAGCAAAAACTGATAAATAGGATCAAATTAAACTAAATAGCTTTTACACAGCAAAAGAAACTATCAACATAGCAAACAGACAACCTACAGAATGAGAGAAAACTTTTGTAAACGATGCATCTGACAGAGGTCTAATACCCAGCATCTACAGGGAACTTAAATTTACAAGAAAACAAACAAATGATCCTATAAAAATGTGGGCAAAGGAAATAAATAGACACATTTTGAAAGGAGGCATATATGTGGCCAATAATCATATGAAAAAAGACTAATCACTGAGGGAAATGCAAATAAAAACAATGCAAATCAAATCTACAATGATATACCATTTAAGACTAGTCAGAATGGCTACTGTTAAAACGTCAGAAATAACATGCTGACAAGGTTGTAGAGAAAAAGGAATGTTTATACACTGTTGGTGGGAGTGTAAATTAGTTCAGCCACTGTGGAGGACAGTGGGGTGATTCCTTAAAGACCCAAGAGCAGAAATACCATGACACAGCAATCCTGTTACCTGGGTATATACCCAAGGGAACATAAATCATTCTATTATAAAGACACATGCACAAATGTCATCGCTATTCATAATAGCAATCACATGGAATCAACCTAAATGTCCATCAATGATAGACTGGATAAAGAAATTGTGGTAAATATTCACCATGGAATACTATGAAGCCACAAAAATAATGAGATCATATCCTTTGCAGTAACATAGGTGGAGCTAGGAGCCATTATCCTTAGCAAACTAATACAGGAAGAGAAACCAATACCACATGTTCTCACCTACAAGTAGATGCTAAATGATGAGAACACATGGACACATCAAAAGTAAAACGCATACTGGGACATACTGGAGGGTGGAGGACGGGAGGATAGGGAGGATCAGGAAAAACAACTAATGGGTACCAGTTTTAATACCTGTGATGAAATAATCGGTACAACAAATCCCCATGAAACAAGTTTACCTATGCAACAAACCTGCATGATTACCCCTGAACTCAAAAAAAAAAAAAAAAAAAAAAAGAGTGGGGTCCTAATACAACAGGGCTGGTACCCTTATAAGAAGAAGAAGAAACAACAGAGATCTCTCTCTCCTCCTTTTGAAGACACAGTGAGAGGGCAGACACCTACAAGCCAAAAAGAAAGCCCCCACCAAAAACCAACCTTGCCAGCACCTTGATCTTGGAACTCTAGCCTACAGAACTGTAAAAACTATATGTCTGTGGTCAAAGCTACTGAGTTTGTGATGCTCTGTTGTGGTAGCCCAAGAAGACTGATATAAAGTGGACTTTTCTCTTTAGGGTTAACAACAATGGCTTAAAGGAAGCAGAACATTTAAAAGCGAAACCAGGCCCGTCCTCTGTTTCTAACAGAGATTGTTCAGGAGATAGAGTGTCATATAGAGTAGAAATCTGTTAAAGAAGTTCTCTGGAAATAAAATCTAACAAACTTTTCACATATCCATAATAAATGTCTGGATTGTTTTGTATGTGACCCAACCCACAGCACAATATAATTTAACCTAAAATTACTACAAGTCAATTATACCTTTCAAAGGTTAAAATTAAAGACCTGAAGCCACAGTGCAATTTCCTCCCAACAGGAAAGTCAGTCTTATACTGCAGTCATCATTTCTGAGTTTTGTTTTAAAATGAAAACTGAAAAACAAAAATTAGTTGTCTACATTGCAAGTGGAAATTGACAGGGAAACATATTGGATCATTTAGATTTTCCTTACAACATGGGCTCAGATAACACCGTTAGCGTTTATTCTCATATATTCTAATAGCCTCCCTACATTAGATTCTACAGGCCACCCTGTGGCTTTTCAAGCAAAATAATCATTCTTTTTTAAATAAATTCATTTTAGCAGCACTTGTGTTTTGATTTGCTGCAAGTCCTCTGGCATTTATTAGCATTCAGAGTGGTTCAGGGCAGCCTTATGCAAATGTGGCTTCTTCAACCAACAAAATGCACATTTTCTGTTTGACAATCAACATTTCATTAATAGCTTGTTAAGCTGGAATGGACCTTAATGGCGACCTATTTCATGCCTGTATCTCCTACCCAGCAATACTAGCACCAGAAAAAGATCCAGGCCATCTTCACTTTCAGGGCATTACGCTACTTACACGAACAATATTAGAAGATGCTTTCTTAGGATATGTGGACCAGATTTTCAAGTTGCAGGAAATACCCTACGTGGCCTGTCCTTAACTGAACACACCTTAGTATCTAAATGTCTTGCTTTATCATAAAAATAAAAATAATTATATACATGTATAATATATTAATGTGTAGGATATTTTTCAATTAAAAATAAGCATTGGCATAAAAAGTACTAATAAACTAGCAATTTTTATCTATCTTCAGTACCCATTATAAAGGGTCATCTGTTATTTACACACACACACACACACACACACACACACACCCCAGGACATGAGTGTGCCCAAAATGAAGGCTAGGAGAAAACATTCAATGAATCTTCTTTGATCTACCGAATGAACTTTGTGAAACATTGTTTTATCACTCCTACAGAAATGAAAGATAAATAAGCCTCAAATGAAAATGTGTTGGTTAAAAAAAGAAGAAAAAAGTGTCTGGAAAACCTAGCATCCTCTTATCCTTCATTCACACCATTTTGTGAATCCTACATTCTCTAGGCTTCTTGGGAATTTCTCCTGTAACATAGTAAAGATGGTACCTTTCTCATCACAAGAAGCAAGCCAGTCCACAGAACACTAAGGTCTCTTCAGGTCCTAAGAGCTGTCTCTCTATGAATGCATGGAACACAAAGTGTGGGAAGAAAGGAAATCTCATGCCAGTCTAGTCAGAAATAAGGAGGCAGAGCGTTGGAGCTCTGGAAATGAAAGATGCAAGGATACAATATTTTACTTAGGGAGCAGAAATATGAGAAAGGAAGAACAAAAACCTACTTGGCAAGTAGGTCAGCAAGTTATATAACCAGTATTTTTACATTCCACAATTTGAAAAATCTATAAAATGAACATAGTACAATTTAGTACAACTTAGTAAACTTTAACAGTTTATTAAGTTATTTAAAAATTCACACTAAGGTATGATAAGTTAAAAACATTATCATTTGTAGATATTTGAGGATTTTATGATTCCTTTAACTAAAATTATTAAACATGGATACTTGTGAACTTAAAAATACATTGCTATAATCCTTTCTTCTGTAGATTGCATTGTATCGAAGATCTAGATATAGAAAGACCCAATTGAAGACACCTATTGCAGCTATTCAATTACTTATTTATTCATTCAACAAACATTGACTGAGCATCTACTAGGGTCTGGCACTGTGTTGTCAGGAAAACACTGGCTAAGTGGCCTATCAGAACATGAATGTTGAATCGTCCCTGTCCGTGTTGGCAATGAACCCATTTCTCTGTATGTAGATGATTCCTTCTTTCATTTAGAGTGCAGTGGCTGCAGACTGCACAGCTCAGTGCACCCACGTAAAAATCATACACAGCATGAAACCATTCAAAACTGTATTCAGTGATGTGTCTCTCAGGTTAATGTAAAGCAGTGATGAGAAAGCTAAATGCTGAGCACCAAATAAATAGTACGTCTCCTCTTCAATGGCATCATAAAGTGCCATTAAGACAGGATGGCAGCTGCTCCATCATGTGCCCTCAAACAAGAAGCACATTTGTGCTAACACAGCAAAGAAGAGGAAAGTGTAGATAAGGCAGACTTTACTTCCTTAGTGTTGGCGTTTCACATTGCTTTTGGCCCAGTATACATGTATTGATATATGTTAATATATACATATATATTTTATTGCATAAACATAACCATCTTGATATGTATGTGAAGTAAAACCTATAGCAAGAATATTTCATTTTTTGAAAGAAGTTTTCATGTACATGTGTATGTTTTTCCCATAATATAAAAATATTTTTAAAATAGTTGTTAACACATCGACCTCCTGATCTGGAGGCTGTGGCGCTTATCTCCCCATATTCTAAAATAGAGCAGCAATTTAAAGCTAATAAAAGTTTTAGCTTATTTATGTTTATTTCATGGTATTTGTAATTAGTGGCATGTTACACAAATCCACCCAAGGCAACTTATTTGTGGAAGGCAGATTTTAAAATAATAACTCAATTAATAAGTAGGATAAAAGCCCATGTTTAGAATTCCAAGGAAATGTAAATACATGCTCTGCCTTACAGTTTGTCTCCAGACATCTACCGGGATGATTATAGTTGATCAGTGGATGTGATTTGTTTCTTTCATGTTCATACATTGCCTTTCTCTTCACAGCTCTGCCTTAAATCATTTGGAGAAAGGTTACACATTAACTTCAAATTAGCCATCAGCGCCTTCATGTGAGTTAATTTCTGAGCTCACTATCAGAATACCGTGGGCAGTGGTACTCTGACATGGTAAGGGAGCACAGGATGCCTGAGGAAGTCATGCCTAAATGTGATGTTAAAGTTTGTTGTGTATGGAGACTACATTGCAGGAAAGAGATCCAGGGATAAGAAAAGGGGAACAAAATGTTACACCTAAGATCGATCATCACTGCCAAATATCGCTTTTGGCACAACTTGACTTCTCTCTGCCTAAGGAGGTTTTCACAAGAGTATGTTCACTGAGTCATTTCTAAGGGGATATTGAAGACTGTAACAGGCTAAAGGTAGCAGAGGTAGAGGAATTAACCATTGAAACCCACTTCTCCCCCATCTCCCACCAGAATGAGTACTCTTTGCCTGCTTCTCTCATTCCCTACTTCAGTCTATAATCTCTTCTCACAGGAAGTCTGGGAAGGGGTGTGTGTGTGTGTGTGTGTGTGTGTGTGTGTGTGCGCGCGTGCATGCATCCAACTCTCTGTGTATCTCAAGGCAGTATTATAAACTTGGAAAAGATGTTCAGGCTCCTTTCTGAAGACATTCTATTCATATCACTCTGATGTCAATTCTACTAACTAGAGTCATAGGGAATTACACAGCCATTGCTAAACAGGCCACAGTCCTGATGGTGCTGAGCAAGCTAATTTTCTGGACCCTGTTCATAATGTTCAATTGGTAGCAGGGGAGCTACAAAGCAGTAAGCTCTGATATGATGACTAATCAATCAGAATTTGAAAGCTCCTGCACAGGGAATTCTGGGAAAATTCAATGAGACTCTAGAAGCTGCATTAAAGTAAAAGAAAAGGCCAAGGAGAAAGCTGTGGTTTTTTCCCCCCTTGGGCTTGAACAGCTGTCATCTGTCTCAGAGTCAGAATGTTTTTTCTAAGTAAAAATCTCATTTACATACTATAGAAAGTGGTGGAAAAACCAGTGAATAAACAAATTTAGCATCAATTCCTAGCTAATAATTATGACCCTCCCTTATTCCCTGGAGTTTCAATTCAGAAGAACTGAAGCTTCACAACATTAGTTTTAGGAGCCAGAGTTATAAAGATGCTGCTTAGAGAAATGCCCTGATTTTTCACTGCACAGTGGTACACTGCTGTTGTAATTTTGCCTAATAATACCCCAAGCTCCACTTGTTACTAACTACATAGAAATAATTCTACAGAGGCTTCAAATGGAATTGTGTTATTCATCATGAATTTTCCCAATGCTTAGGCTATTGCATACCAAAGGGAATTATTTTATTAATGGCAATAACTCCCCACCCTGTGCTACATTTATAATTTCTTTTCATTCACACACATTATCTGGAAGGTTAAATTAAATTTCTCACACTTGTTTAGTAGATAACAATGCTTTGAGTAGTCTTTAAACTTTAAAAGACACATTTATTTATACCATATTCTAAACAATATGTCTTTAGGTTTCTATTTAGAAAAATCTCCATTACTTAAAACCACTGAAGAGTAATGCTGATATGTACATATACCTAGAAATAATTTTATATATTATGTGATAGTTTTGAGTTTGAAAACTGAAAAATACGTATCATCTAAAAATAGACTTCCCCATTTTCTCATAAAGTAAAATGATTATAACAGATAAATTAAATGCTACAGTCTTGTGAACTATCTTTACAAGCGATAAAGGTTTAATTATGCCACATATAATTACAGTGTGGATTGTATTTTAATGTATTCTAAATGTTAGAAAAATAGTGACTAATTATTCAGAAGATTTAAACAATCAGAATGTCAATATTTATTGGTTATTCCTAATAGTAAAACATTCAGAATATTTATTTATGTAAATATATATCTTTCTAGGAGCATTTAAGATTTATATGTATTTAAATATTTTTATGTATGACATTTATACAGAAATCCCAATCATAATTCTTTATTATATAATTTTTAAAATATGTGTCAAATCAAGTCTTCCAAATGTAAAAACTTTTATCACTGTACTTTGAATGTTCTCTTACCTGGTAACATTGCAAAAAGCTTTCACTCTGTAAAAATGATATCTATCATTCTCTCATTCACACAACAAATACTTATTTAATACCTACTACACACAAGTCAACAAACAATGAAACTAGTCATATATCTTATTTAATCCTCAAAGATAAGGCTAGGAAGGCTGGAAGGGATCTGATTGTGGAGAATATAATTCATCCAATTTTAGGTTTTCAGCTTATCTTGAAAAAAATACTTTATGAAAGCATTAAGCAATTAAGAAACACATTCAAATTTGAAGTTTTAGAAATGTTGGAGATTACTGATGAGAGAGAAAGAGAGAGACAGGGAGAAAGAGAGAGAGACAGAGAGAAAAAGAGAGGGAGTGAGAGAGAGAGAGAGAGTGTGTGTGTGTGTGCACGCATGCCTGTGTGCAAAGAAGGAAATCGCATTACAGGCTAATCTGGTTGAGATGATCAGTAAGTAACTGAGTTCTAGGGAATTTATAGCATTTTATAAAGGAGGACTATAAAGAATCATTGTTGGTTGATTAAGGCAATGGACAATGGAAGGGAGGTGAAAGAATGAGACTGAGATGTTTCTACTCTGGTAATTTGGTTGGTGGCGGTGTTATTTGTTGACATGAATAAAAGAGAGAGGCAATTTGGGGACAAAGACTGTATGTTCATTTATACTATGTGGTGTTTTGTATGCCTGTAGGACAACCAGAGAAAAATGTCCAGTAGGCACTAGATATACAGGTCTGGAAGCCAAAGATGAGCTATTGGATGGTGGGAGAGCTGTGGGAATCATAGATGAATAGTAGTAAAAATCAAGAAAGGGAATTAAATTGTCTAGGTAAAGCATGTTGGCATAAAGACATGAACAGGCCAGGCGCGGTGGCTCAAGCCTGTAATCCCAGCACTGTGGGAGGCCGAGGCGGGTGGATCACGAGGTCAAGAGATCGAGACCATCCTGGTCAACATAGTGAAACCCCGTCTCTACT
>NW_016107593.1:1818391-1824184 GCF_001604975.1 Cebus imitator
AAAAAAAAAAAAAAAAAAAAAATGCAACTTACAAACTAAGGGAGAGATAATTTGAGAGGTTCACAGAATCTCATCTGAAAGGGAGAAAATTCAGGGTTGCCAGATTTAATGAGAAAAAATACAGGACTCCTAACTAAATTGGAATTTCAAGTAAATAGCAAATAATTTTTAGTATATCACAAATACTGCTTATACTAAAAAGTAGCCATTTTATCTGAAATTTAGATTTTACTAATTAAAGTTACCATTTAAGGTACAAGCTATTTTGTATTTATCTGGTATCCCTAAATTACACAAGAACTAAAAAGATTCCACTGTGTTTATAAGAGCAACATTTGTCAGGCACATTTACAAAATAATTTTATTGGTTAAGTCTAGTTTCCATGGCTGATGAGTGGATGGGTAGGAGGTAAATTCAAAACATAATTTGGACGTCTGTGCTGTGATATGAAGAGGGAAATGTAGAGAAATAGCTAGAGTAGGACTCAGAGGCTTCTGAACTAGTAACAGAGGGAACAGAAAGGACCAAGAGAACAAGTGAAGGTAGGATGCTGAATAAGGGACAGAGCTGCTCCCTCCACACCCACCCACAGCCAAGCCCTGTGACAAGCCTCTTTGCTGTCTGTATGTCTTATCAAGCATGGAGCTGTCTTCTATATAATCCTTTTCCTTAGTCTGTGTCTGATGCATTGCAAGTCATCCTTCAACACCCTTACTTTTTGTAGAAAATGCGCCTGGCTGCCCTCCTCAGCGTTGTTAACTCTTTCCCTGTGTTACCCGAACAATTTCTACCAAGATGCTATAAACTCTGTCTTGTGATCCATTAAATATCTCGGACTCCTCAGAGGGCAGTTGGAGGGCAGAACTTTGTGTTATTAAATTTTGTAATACCGAACACTAGTCCAATTCTTGGATCAGTGTAGAAGGTTAATAAATGCTAGAAGACTAATATACACCTTTCCAACATCCCTTTACTCTGTTGGATAGAGAGAGAGATTTCAAGAATGTAATGACCAATGAACAAAATGAAATGTATCTATTTTAATGCATCTAAAAACTCAAGTTAGATCCATAAAAGATTATCTAATTTTTATTTGCATAAAGTATAGAAAAGTGCCTCAGTTATATTGCCAAAAAATCCTGACCCTGCTATTTCATTTTCTGTTGTTACATAAGGGTTACATCTTTATTTTCCCTAAATAAATACACCGAATATATTTTTGAAGTCATCAAGAGGTAAACATATTGAACACGAGAGCTCATTTAGAGAGATATCTAATATATTGCAAAAGGAAAAAACAGAAAATTAAGATGGTAAATCTAAAAGAAAGTATAGCTTAACCAGAACTTGAAGACAGAGTCAGACGTTGTAAAAAGAGATACACAAAACGAAAAGAAAAATTTTGAAAGGCAGAATCTTAGAAAGGTCTGAATTCTTTTTAGCACAAACATTATTACCAAGAATACAGAAATAAAATGACCCACTTGAATTCAAGGTCCTGGCCAAAACTATACAGTATATATTACACACTTGATTGCCTTGGCAGAGAACTTTTGACATTTGAGTGATTACACTGTCATTAAGAAAGTCATCTGCAAATCAAATAAATAGTACTGCTAGGCAGGGCCAACCACACTCTGTTAAGTCTACCTTGGGAGAAGGCTTACAGAGGAGTTTGGGTTGGATTTGCTCCACAAAAAAAGAATGAGGCCATAAAGTAAAACAATAGGATTTATATATAAAATGGTTAAAACAAGGCCAAGGCTGCCAACACAATCCCTAAACAGGTAAAGAAATAAATTATGTGGTTTCTTCTACCTACCAGGACTTAAAACCCACAGAAATGTGGGATCCTGGACTAGGAAAAGGAAGCGTATCAACTCACTGCAGAGGGATTTAAGCAGGTTGCTTCTGTGCACCTTTTCCTGCCTCACCATTACTATAGGGTGAGCCAATCAGAGGGAGGAGGAGAACAGGCAGATAACAGAGCAAAGATGTTCACATTACTGATGAGTTCCTCTTACATAGCAGGAAAGAGGCATGTTAATGACTTAAGCCTACTACAAAACAAAATTCAAGTGGTTCAAATTCATTAAGGCAAAGCTTAATAAACAGACTAGTTACATATGAGTGGTCTGGATTAAGGGTTATACCCAGAGACATGCAACAGAGAAAGTCATGACCAGTGATGGGCCTGAAGGGGCAAAGGGAGAAATAGTGATTCTCAGCATGAGATCACCAAGGTTAGGAGCCATGGAAGAGGGATCGCCTAACACAGCTGTACTCAAGGAGGGTAGAGACCAATAGGGAGTGGAGAAAAGCCCCAAGAACCTTTGCCTTTCACTGCCCTGCCTATTTTTTCCTGCTGGTGCCTTCAATTGGGCAATCCACTAGAAGCCAGCTATCAATAAGAGCCTGTGTCAGTCTCTTGGGGGACACTGCACAGCAGAGATGGACAAAGTATGGTTTAGGGGTGGGGGGGTAAGCAGAAAAAAAAATTGAGATTGTTCAGGAAATTAGCTCCCAAAAGTGTATGGAACGCCTGAGCAATTTAAAAACAGTACAAATATTATTTTCATTCTCTTGAATATTATAAAGCATAAATAAATAAGTACTCGCCTTATATTCTTATTTTTGGAAAGCAAATCATTCAAGTTGTCAGGGTTTATAAGCAATGTCTCTTTATTCATGACCATGGAATAACCCACCCTGCTCAAACAACTTTTTACTTCAGGGTAAATCTTGGCTTCAAAATAGCAAGGGAAAAAGGTTAGATATAGGATTCCTTGTTTTCTATGGGAAATGATCTATGGATTTTGGGGGAAGAGTTCCTAGCAGTCTATCTCAGGTATTTTCAAGTTCTTAGCAATGGAGAGAAGCACTTCTGGATGACAAGCATGATATTCCTTTATGCCTCCCCACAGAGAAAAGTACATCAGTATTTTATTGAACATACTGAGAAAATGTTCCTGGTTCTTGTATTAACTGGTTTATGAAAGGAAGAGGCTCATGGGTAGTTTGTATATTGCACTGATATCTAAACTCAAGCGCAAATCACTGAGCTAATGGATTCAGTGGAAAGAGAACTAAATTGGAAGACGGGAAACCTGGGTGCCAGGTTTGGGTTTGCCACCAAGTAATAATATGATCTCACACCACAAATGTAAATTACTTATGACACACTGTACTTCCTCTGTAAAAGTGTGAGATAGTTTTATTTCCAGTGTCCTTTTCGGAATAACTTTAAAAAAAATTAAACTCTAAATTCTGAAGTCATTCATTGAAACAACCAAATACCTTTCTGAAGAATAAATAATGCAGAAAGAAAAAGAAAACAATTATTATGACTCTTCTCTGGCCATAGTTTTAAACCAGTCTTTGGAATTCACATTTGAAACGCCATTAAATATATAAGGTGTATGGCAATAGCATCAGCTAAAAGAGAATAGGTAAAATTTTGACCTTGTCATTGTTTAAAACTTTGTACTTTACAAAATTACACAGTATAGTTAGGAAGAGGAGGAATCTTCCTTTTGCCCTTTTATGGTGGTTTTCCTTTTGAGAAAAAACAATTCAAGCATGTCCTTTCCAGCCTCTTTTCTCAATCTAGCCTTGACTTCTTGTATTTAGTCTGTTTCTTCAAGAACCTTGTCCTATCATCTTCTCTAAGATAATATTTATGGATCACAGCAACATTTAAAGCATTAACTTCCATGATAGCATGAGTAATGGCCCTCGAAAGATATCCTCATCCTAATCCCTGGAACCTGTGCATATGTTACCTTACCTGGTGAAAGGAACTTTGTTGATGTGATGAAGTTAAGGATCTTGTTATGGTAGATTATCCTGGATTATCTGGGTAGCCCCAGTGTAAAAACAAAGATCCTCAAAAGAGAGATGTAGGAGGATAAGATCAGGGAGTGAAGAAGTGGGAACAGAAGCAGGGGTCAGAAAGGAAAGAAGATGCTAGGCTGTTGGCTTGGACAATGGCAAAACAGGCCATTAGCCAAGGAATTCAGGCAGCCTCTGGAAACTGGAAAAAGCAAGAAATAGATTTTTTTTTCCCTAGAGCATCCAGAAGAGTGCAGCCTTGCCAACATGCTGATTTCACCAACTTGAAACTGATTTCCAGCTTCTGGCTTCCAGAACTGTTAGATAATACATTTACATTGTTTTCAGCCACTACATTTGTGGTAATTTTTTTTTTAACAGAAGTAATAGTAAACTAGTAGGAATTCTAAGAATATTTTAAATAGGGTCCTCTAGAAAGACCTAAAAATCTCAATTTGATCAAAGAAATAAACATATAATGATTTAATAAATTGCTGGTGATTTAATATCCTGTGACAGAAAGTTATAGAAACTTTTTAAACTAGAAAATAGTACCCACAGTCCCTCAAACACTACTAAATCAATTACGATGTATTGACTTATAAGGCAATAAATCCAACTACAGCCCTCATCCGTGATTCTAAAAAAAAACAAAAAAAACAAAAAAAAAAAAAAAAAAAAAAAAAAAAAGAAAGAAAGAAAGAAAAGATTGAAATTAAAAAAAGTAAAAACCACAAAGTTTCTCTATCATCATTTTCAGGCTCCTTCATGTATGAATTTGTAAAAATGCCTTATCTTTTCTTTTGGAATTTATATCATTCCATGTGTTTTATTAACAAACATCAGTGGACAATTTAAAAGGTCTTTAGATTCAACATCATTAAACATCTTTTTCTGAACTATAATGTTGGTAAACTATTTCATAATTTCCCTTTTTAGAGGGAGCATTTTTTCTGAATTAAAGTACAATCACAGTGGATTAAAAGACAGTTTTTGCCTTCTTTCCAAGTCTCCTTAGGTGAGCTCCTAAGAAGAGCAGAGTGAAATTTATCATTGATGAAAATGGCTATTTATTCTCTCTATGCTCTGCAGTCTCTGAATATGCCTCTAATTGTACTTACCATACCAAGACAATTATTTATTTACAAGGCTGTCTCTGTCCATTAAAGTCTAATGATTATAATACGAATGTTTTTAGGGATTGCCCTTATGCACCTTCTTAAAATCTCCCAAGCCTTGTGCAAGGTAAGTGCTAAATAAAATTTTTTTGTGAATTTACCAATTCTTACACAGGCTAAGCTTATAATACACTTGGATCATGCTCAGAGAGTCTCGATAAAAAAATAAATAAAACTAATCAGAAATAGCTTTCAATATTGAACAATGTACACCAAATAATGTAAGTAACTGCTCCAAAGCAAAGCAAAAATATCACTGTTTAAAACAGTCTTAGAACGGTTAGAATTCTCTTTACAACAGGTGTTTACCCTGGGCCAAATTGTTAAGAATTGAGGATATTTTCCCAGTGCAATTCCATACATCCCCTTTAACCTGGCCTTCACAACACCTTCCCACTCAAGAAGCCCTCCACATTCATCTTGCTTCACTATTTCCCAGGACACATGCTCAGTGTGCCCCAGACCTGACTACTTCAGACTGCTGTGCATGTTCAGGCAGTCTGGTCCCTCTTTTGTTCACTATATTTTATTCAATTTGCAGGTCTTTGCTTCACAGTCTTGCTTTCTGCTTTAGAAATACCATTTATCATTAAAGAAATCTGTGCTCACTTGGTACATTAATATATTGTACTAATCTGTGCTCAAATTAATATATATATAAATATATGTATCAATAGATCATATATATATATATATATATATATATATATATATATATATATATTTAATTTCATTAGTAATTGAAGCTTTTTTCCCCCACATTGGGCCTTTCTTTAGAAATAA
>NW_016107593.1:1824194-1834494 GCF_001604975.1 Cebus imitator
ATATTTTATTCAATTTGCAGGTCTTTGCTTCACAGTCTTGCTTTCTGCTTTAGAAATACCATTTATCATTAAAGAAATCTGTGCTCACTTGGTACCTTAATATATTGTATTAATCTATGCTCAAATTAATATATATATATATATATATATCAATAATATATATATATATATATATATATATATATATATATATATATATAAATTTAATTTCATTCTCCAAGGAAGCTTTTTTCCCCCACATTGGGCCTTTCTTTAGAAATAACTTCTTAGCATATAACATAAAATTTCCAATGTTTAGTAGTGCTGCATCATAGACTATTTTTCATCTTTAAGTTCCCTCAATTAACATAAACACATGTTTATGGGCACTATTGGTTCTGGTTATAGGAATGAATGAAATTGTAAGGTCTTTTAAAGAGCTATCAAAATTCAGCATGTAACCTACTTTAGTCTTACTACAAAAATATAAATATACAATAATATCACTATTTGCCAAAAATATTGTTAAGCCTATTATTTACTTACTTCAAACATCAGTCCATCAATAAATTCTTGATTTTGAACAGTCCTTCAGAGTTCACAGAAAGTAAATTTGACTTTTTTTGTGAGAGCCACCATGTTTGTGGGGTTAAAGGGAAAAAGGAAGCCAGATTACAAAGCTCAGATTGCCTACAGTCAGAAAAGAGTGCAAGGAAATATTATAATGCTGAGTATACTTTGATCCTCTATGAATGTTGTACAATGGTGGCTGAACATGATCACATTCATATTGAATGTGTCATCTTGATTTTGGAGTCACTGGATAATAAACTGTGATAAACCATGATCAATTTTTAAAAGATGACTGAAGAAAAATAAATGAGTTTCTCAAATGGCAGAATGAAAAGAAAAAGAAAATATGCCAATTAGTAAAGAAGAGACAGCAGGCCTAAAGCAACATTAAAAATGTAGACGTTAAAAGAAATGAGTGACAGACCCAGAAGTTGGAAGCTGTAGAAGTCTAAACTGATTTCTGCTGGCAATGTAAAGTGTAGTGGTTTATGTAATTTATTACAAATGTTAAAAAATTTTAATTACAGGGAAAAGCTTCAGGGATATTCACTTGATAAAAGTTTTTCCTCAATCTGTCATTCTCCAACACTACAGGGTATATGGTACACACAAAAACGAAATATTTTTAAAATCTATAGATTTGGAACCTAGGGAAATTTCAAGTTCCAGGGAAGTTTTGAGTAACTATATTGTGCGTATGCGTGTGTGTGTGTGTGTGTGTGTGTGTGTGTGTGTGTGCGCGCGCGCTTGTATCTCCAAGACTACTTAACATCCCCATTAGTAGAAACTATGCATTTTTATTTTGCTGTCTTTTCTGGTAATTTCAGTGTCTAGCATGAAGTCAGTAGGGCCCAAGAATGTAACACATAAAAATCAAAGTTTCAAAGAAGGTTCAGAGCTGTAATCGTGATTCGGAATCACTGCCTAATTCCCTCAGCTAACCTTTCTGTCACTCAGTCCTCACCGGCAGATTTTGATTTCTTTTGTAAACCAGATGCATAGCAAAAAGCAAATATATTTTGGTCTACTCAGCAGTCATTTTATCATTGGAACTATTATGAATAAATATTATTTATTGTGTGCCTCCCATGTGAGTGTAATGATTTAAATAATTGTAACTAGTGCTTGATAAAATTATAGACAAAATTTTATTTTCTACATTTAAAAGTTAAATATTCTTAAGTTTGGGAACAATAGACACTGGGTCTCAAAATGTAGGGAGGCAGGGGAGCAAAGTCTGAAAACTACCTACTGAATACAATATTCACTGTTTGGTGACAGGTTCAGTTAAGGCCCAAACCTCAGCATCACACAATATATCCATGTAACAAACATACACACTGCTCTGAATCAGAAATGTGTATGCCTGCGTTTAGAGGGTTCACTAACTCATCCAAGAACACACAGCTAGTAAATTAGTTTAAGTAGTCTTCTATCACTTACAAATTAACATGAACAATCTTCTGGGAATGGCTTAAACATGAATACTCTGAAAAGCAAGCCAGCTTCCACCTAGTTACTTCCCTATGTTTCATCAGTGCAAATCCAGCCAACTGAACTTGTTTAAAACTCTGTTTTTACTCCTTCATTCACACTATTTCATTCTTGACCCATTTACAATTATAGTTCTCCCCCACTGGGAAATGTTACTTATTCACAAAAATTAAAACAAATTGATGCACTCTAAATCAGGGATGTCCAATTCTTTGACTTTCATGGGTCACATTGGAAGAAGAATTGTCAGTGGACACACATAAAATGCACTAACACTAATGATAGCTAATGAGCTAAAAAAGAATTACAAAAAAATTCATGTTTTAAGAATGTTTATGAATTTTTGTTGGGCCACATTCAAAGCCATTCTGGGCCACATATGGTCCGCGGGCCATGGATTGGACAAGCTTGCGCTAAATCCTTATTTCTAGCTTCAACTACTGTAAGAGCCTCTGAGTGGTTACACCACTTCAAGCAGAGTGTCCACAAATCAACTTATTCTTGCCCACTCCTGATAATGTGTCTCTCCTCCTTTGACATTCTCCAGCTGAGTATGTCACCTCCTCATATGTCACTCAAGTGAGTTATCTTTCATCTACATCCTTCTTTATCCTATGGTCACCAAGTCCTGTTCACTTTGCCTCTGATGTGTTTTTATGTCTCCATTTTCATTGTCCCTGCCCCAATTTAGGTCATCAACTACTGAGTCCTAGAGTTTTGAAACATTTCCTCACTGCTTTTCCTGTCTCCTGTATCCTAATATCAACCTGTGTCTTCAACATTCCTCAAAATTATCTTTTGAAAATATGGATTTAATTACTAAAAGCTATTTTTTATTCTGCTTTACAAGGAAAATTTCCCCACTTTAGGCTTCTTTCTCATATCCAAGTACAAATTTCCAACTTACACCATTCATAGACCATTATTATTAATAATTACAGCTTACAAGTTTGTATTACAAAATTGAATACATTATTTGGATAGATTACTAAAGCTATTTTTTCATAGATTATCTTTTTTGATAGATTACTACTAAAAAAAGAACAGATTATTAAAAAAACTAAAAGATGCTATGAATACATACAAAATAGTAAAAGGATAGAATAAAAACTATAATTAAAAAAGAAAAGACAATATGAGAAAATATCAAGCTGATTTTACAAAAAAATAAACCAAGCTTCCTCATACCAGAGCATGTCACATTACATTTTTTTGTGTGTGCTTTCCTGCTGCACTCCATTCTCCATACCACTGTTCTAATTCAGGAAATTATGATATTTTGAATCAATGCAACAGCCTTATTGGTGTTCCAGCTTCTAATATTGCCTCCCCTCCCAATCAGTGCTAATGCAGACAGAGTGGTGTAAAATGCTCATCTGAACATGTTACTTCCTTGATAGTAACTATCCATGGCAACTTGTTGTTCTTAAGGTAGTTTGCAATGCTCTGTGTGATGTGTTCCTGCTTGTTTCTTCAACTTCATTTTCTATCATTTACGCCTTTCACATTTTATTGAGTTCTTATCACATGGAGCATGGGGTACTCTCTATACCTCCTGCCCTTTGTTCTTACTATTCCCAAGATCTTGCCTTGGACACTAATCCCTCATAGTCCTTCCTGAAAACCCACAGTGGAGTGATACAGCCTTCCTCTGTTCACACATACTTTATGCTCTTCTATTAAAATCGTATTTATCATATTTGTGCTATATGTGATCAAAAGATAATATGTATATCAAAATGCAGGGGATAATGGACCTATTAATATTAATTATATGGATGGTATTTAGCAGATGTTCTGTGAATATTTTTCAAAAACACTCTTCTCTTGCATCTCTTTAGCTCCTTTATTCTGCTGAAAAAATTTCTACTAATATTTTAAGGCCTAACTCAAACTATCACTTATTTTGGAAATATCAATTGCTTTACTTTCAGTGTTCTTATAATTAATTATAAATGTCAATTTTTCCAGCAAAGTTATAATCTACTATATTGGTATACCAATATAATCTACTATATTGGCATACCAATATAATCTAATATATTGGTATTTTATGAGTTTTCAATACATTTTTAATGAATGAATATAGGAACTAATGGCTAGAAATCACCAAATGATAGCAGGTTATTAAGGTTTCATAAAGATCATAAATATTATATTTTATTCCCATTTTACTGAAATAACAAACCCTTATGATTTAAACAGTGTATCCTTTTACTTATTTTCACCATTTGATTATTCTTTCTCTCAAAGTTTCTGGAAATAGCCTACTTTAGTGTTGAGAAAATTGTCTGCTATACTCAGAAAAAAATAAGTATTTACATCAGGCATTGAAGTTGCAGGAGATTCAAAGCAACATGGCTGTTTTCTGCTTTGCTATTGACAAATTGAACGGAACTGGAAAATATGTACATGCTTGTTTCATTGAAATCTGTTCTAATTTTGGTCATTTTTAAATCAAATTTAAGTTTTATAGAGAAAAAATATTTCTTAATCAAAACATGTTTACAAATCAATTCAATAGCATGAAAGTGTAGTTAAAATCTGATGAAAGATACTAAAGAGAAACTAGATATGCTGAGAAATCTTCCAAGGTCATAGGTATGACTGATTTTGTGAAGATGCCAGTTCTCCCCAACTTGATTTATAGATTCCGTGTGAATCCGAATAAAAATTCCAATAAGTTATTTTGTGCCTACTGACAAACTTATTTTAAAGTTTATATAGAAAAGCAAAAGATTCAGAATAGCAAACTCAATATTGAAGGGTAAGAACAAAGCTGAAGAACTAATACTATTTAATTTCAACATTTACTACTATAAATCTATATCTAAATAAAGCTGCAGTAATCAAGATAGTATAGTATTGGTAAAAGAATAAATAAATATATCAATGGAACAGGATAGAGAGCCCAGAAATAAAAAGCTATTTGCAAACATAGTTCATAAATGTAGTCAATTGATCATTGACAAATTAGCAAAGGCAATAAAATGGAGCAAAGACAGTCTTTTCAATAATACGGAAATAACTAGACATCCACATGTAAAAAAAAAAGAAAATCTAGACACAGACCTTACACTCTTTCCAAGAATTAGCTCAAAATACATCATAGATCTAAATTTAAAATGCTAAACTATAAAACTCCTAGAATATAACACAGGAGAAAACCTAGATGACTTTGGGTGTGGTGATGATTTTTTAGATACAACACTAAAGGCAAAATCCATGAAAGAGATCATTGATAAGTATTGATAAGTTAGACCTTATTAAAATTAAAAACCTTTGTTCTGTGAAAGGTTAGAGAATGATAAGTCAGATTTGGAGAAAACATTTGTAAGAGACACAACTGATTTAAAAAACTGACAGCCCAAATATGCAAACATCTTTTAAAACTCAGTATGAAAACAAGGAATCTGATTTTTAAAATAAGCAACAGACATAAGCTGACACCTTATCACAGAAGATAAGTATACAGATGGCAAGCAAGTATATTAATAACGTGTATTCAATATTATATGTTATTAGAGAATTAAAAATAAAAACAAAAATGTGGTATGACCACATTGCCTATTGGAATGGCAAAAACCCCAAACACAGACAATACCAAATGCTGGCCAGGTTGTGGAGCAACAAGAACTCTTATTCATTGTTGGTGGGACTGCAAGATGGCGCAGCCACTTTAGAGGACAGTTTGGCAGATTTTTACAAAACCAAACGTTCTCTTCATGCATGATCCAGCAATTATGCTCTTTGATATTTACCCAACTTAATTGACAATGTATGTCCACAGAAACCTACACATAGTTGTTTATAGAAACTCTATTCACAATTGCCAAAATTAGGAAACAACAAGGATACCCCTCAATGGGTAAATGAATAAACTGTGGTAAATCTCGACAGTGGAATATTATGTTGTGCCAAAAAAAAAAAAGTATCTACTAAGCTCATATGGAAACTTAAATGCCATATTACTAAGTGAAAGAAGCCAATTTTACAATGCCACATACTGTATAATTTGAACCATCAGACATTCTGAAAAAGCTAAAATTATGGAGACAGTAAAAAGATGAGTGGTTGCCAGGAAGCAGGAGACAGGAAGGGATAAATAGGCAGAGCACAAAGGATTATTTAGACAATGAAGCTGTTATGTATGATGCTATAATAATGGATACTTGTCATTACATCTTTGCTAAAACCCGTATAATACGAACGTTCAATGCCAAGCACGAATCCTAGTGTAAATTATGGACTTTGCATGATAATCACATCTAAATAGGTTTATTGATCACAAATGCACCACTGAGGCGTAGGATGTTCAGACTGAGGAAGTATGTGCACGTATGAAAACAGGGAAAGTTATGGGAACTTTCTGTATTTTCTGCTTAACTGTGCTGTGAATTTAAACCTCCTCTTAAAAAGTTTATTAGCTTAAAAAAAAGTATTTAAAACATATGGACATAATGTTATATTCAGTTATGACTTAGAGAAATTGCAATTAGAATATTTATACAAATCTTCTCTCTATATAATGAATTTATCATAATAGACTTATAAAAGACTGAGGAATGAACTAACTCCATTTGTTCCATTTATATTGTTATTAAATTAATTTAAATAATGTGGCTATTTAAAATTGTTTCCTGAATAATCAGCTGATGAAATCTGGCAATACCTTCTTGGAAATAATTGGGCTATTAATCTGCCTTGTAGATTCCAAGATCCTTGCAGAACCCTAAATCCTTTCTCAAATATTTCCCTACCCTTTTCTGAGGGTATTCCTAAAACCCATCTGCAAAATGTGCTGTTTCTTGCCTGAATATGACCTTAAATGTTCAGAAAATTCTGTCTTACTACTTTAATTTTTCCCCAAATGACTGACAGAATAAAATATGTCAGGCTAAATTAGAGTACATACGTAGAATATAGTCAAATAACCAATTACATAAAGCTGGTAATAGTTAAGACAATTACTCAAAGTTTGGTTATTCCATCTCTAAAAGATACTCAAGAAAATAGTGATAATGATATTTTTCCAGTATATTGAAAATTGTTAGGTATATTCTTGAGTGATCAGTTAACATTATATTTTCTAGGCTTACACCACAGGTATTCCCATGGCATTTGGGTTGTGAAGATTTTTATCACAAGCCTAAGGTTGGATTATGAAAAGAGTGTACAAACAATATAATAAAAATGAGTTTTTGTCTTTGGTTCTGTTTATGTGGTGAATTACGTTTATAGACTTGCGTATGTTGAACCAGCCTTGCATCCCCGGGATGAAGCCTACTTGATCAAAATGCAATAAAATAAATAAATGGGAAAAAAAAATGAGTAATTCCTATTTTACTGAAAGGGAGATACTGAGCACAGGTACGTATAAATGGAGGTAACGTGAAAGCTGTAGTAAGAAATCAAAGATCCCGCGCCCCACAGTTTTACTCAGAGTTTGTAATAGCATTATTGCTATATAATGTAAGCATATCAAGGCACCTCCGAATTGCTGCTAACACATCCGTGGTGTTTTAGCCTAAACATTTCAACACTCATGAAACTCCTGATTGCTTTTGCGAGCCCAGTATGACAGAAATGTAAGACAGCAGCACAGTCCTTCTGAAAAGTAACATTTATTTAGTGATCATTTTGGAGTCGTGCAGACACTGTTATGTCAGCTGATGCACCTTCATCTCTTTCACAGTGTTTGAGCCCTTTAGATCAATCAACTCAAATTCCTGCTCCTAACACACTGAAATGTTTGGTTAAGCTGACAAATTTATGTGGTAAATATAACCGCCTGGTAGGAAGTTTTCTGCCTGCCGCAGTCAATGCTTTGAAATAAATCCAGCCAGAACCATTTGTTCAGGCAGCTTTGAAAGTCAGTGATACAAACGGATAAGCTGCATGTTCTTGCCTTAGTCCCACATTAGAATGGCTCAGTGGGTAGACAGGCCACTGTTCTGGAAGGTCCAAAGGACTCCACTAACAAATGGATCAGGCAGATACAGGTTGAACTCAGCAGGAATCACTCAATATATTAGGTGTGAGAATTTGGGCTGGGTCACAGAGGCAGAAAGCCCTGGGGAGGCAGTCAGTCGATGCTGTGCATTGATGTTTTATGTTTGGGACTGCTCTAACAGCAGTGGGGCAACCAGAGAGGAGGGGTGAGGGTGGACAGACACTTCTGCATCTCTTGATAAGACTTGTTATCTAAGTGCTGAGAATGAAAGCTCACACTGACTTTGAAATATTTCTGTAACTCACTCATCTGTTCATTTACTAATTCATTTAAAACATAAATATTTGATAAGAATGTCTTCTTTGAAAAGGGATGTTAGACACCACTGGGGTACTGAGCCAGAGACTATTTGACTTCACAACAGATAGCAGTATCACAGGACAATGTAAGAAACCTGAGAGAGGATTAAAGGCAATATTATGGGGTTTTTTTCTTTTCCTTTTTGAGACAGGAGAGTCTTACTCTGGTGACCAGGCTGGAGTGCAGTAGTGCAATCATAGCTAACTGCAGCCTTGACTTTCTGAGCTCAATCAATTCTCCCACCTCAGCTTTCTGAGTAGCTGGGACTACAGGCATGTGCCACCATGCTCAGCTAATTTTTAAATTTTTTGTACGGACAAGATCTCACTATGTTGCCGAGGACAGTCTTGAACTCCTGGCCTCAAGTGATCTTCCCACTTCGACCTCCCAAAGCACTGCAATTATTGGTATGAGCCACCATGCCCAGCCTATTATAGAATTTAAATAAGTGAGAAATTATTTCTGGTTGTTAACATATAAACAAGAAAATTAGGTCAGTTTATGAGAATGATACTAAGCACTACAAAGGCCCAAACTATATAGACGAAAGGGGATACTTGAGCTGAGTAGAATGGTTTTCATATAATGAATGCAGTGACTTAAATTGGTATGGCCCTTCGAACTTACTCATCACTTTTATATACAAAATTTAATGTGATTATCAAAACAGTCCTAGAATATAAGTAGATAAGAAACTACTAGTCAATGTCCCAACTGAAAAACGAGATTTCTAAGATACCTAAGTACTATCTTAACGTCTTGATAGGAAAATCAAATTCTCACTTGGGGTCTTATTCCTCCACACATTTTTTTTTCCTTATCAACCAGGTTCCAATGTAGGTTGTTAAATGTGTGAGAAACACTTAAAGATATGCAGCAAATAGGGGGAAGACATAGTGAAGGAGACATTTACATTTCATTTTAGACACTGCTGAACTGTTTGAAGTTATTTTTAGAGTTTATATACTCCTTTTCAAGTTGAAAATAATTGAGAGAAAATTCCAAAAAAAGAAAACCACATTAAAATAAGGAAAATAAGGGCAAAGACAATTTTATGCAAGCATAGAGAAAGGAAGAAACTGCATTTAATTTGGACTATGAAAGACCACATTTTATGAACAGTGTGTCAGGTACAAGAAGTGAGCAGAAGTGATCATAATATATGGATTGAACTTTTTCAAGGCTAGATCAGCAGTAATATTTTACAAGATCAGATAAACTTCCTCACAATAATTTTATCTATATCTATAGACACAGGAAATGTGCACATCTTCATTGAAAATACTGTCCAATATCATAGATACTAGATGGGAATCATTGAAAATTTCTGCTTGCGTATATTCTCCTTATCACAGAAATGAATATAGGTGCCTATCTGCCTCATTATTAGTAATAATAACACAAATCATAATGGTGTTTGCAATATAAGCAAAATGACACAATGTTGACCTGAATACTTTTGGAGATCTAACTACATATTTGGAAATAATATAATGTTCATTAACATGTTCAGGATACTTAGTTGTCATCAGTTTGAAATGACAGTTTTCTCCTAGGAGCCTACATACTGCTTTCCAAATATAAAAGACTTGTATGCGGCAATAAAAAGAATGAGTTTATGTCCTTTGCAGGGACATGGATGAAGCTGGACGCCATCATTCTCAGCAAACTAATACAGGAAGAGAAAACCAAACACCGCATGTTCTCACTAGTAAGTAGAAGTTGAACAGCGAAAACATATAGACAAAGGGAGAGGAACATCACACTCTGGGGCCTGTTGGGATGTAGGAGGCAAGGGGAAGGAGAGCATTAGGACAAATACCTAATGCATACAGGGCTTAAAACCTAAATGACAGGTTGATAGGTGCAGCAAACCACCAATGCACATGTATATCTACGTAACAAACCTCCACGCTCTGCACATATATTCCAGATTTTAAA
>NW_016107593.1:1835108-1880568 GCF_001604975.1 Cebus imitator
GGGTTTCACCATGTTGACCAGGATGGTCTCGATTTCTTGACCTCGTGATCCACTCGCCTCGGCCTCCCACAGTGCTGGGATTACAGGCGTGAGCCACCGGGCCTGGCCAACCCTTCACTCTTGGTGAGTTAAATTACATGGCCACATTGATTCAACTTAAATATTTTTCGGTGTGAGTTATATAATCTATGTATCTTTTGTCCAAAGGAGTTTGTTTAGAGCCTTCTGCTACCAAGTTAATTCTATTGTCAGAGAGCTGATACTCAGCTGTGTTATAATGTGGTGATGGTTTTTAAGTTGATTTATTTCAAGGCAAGATGAGTCAGCCCAGCTGCATGACAGGCCAGGGTGGGAATCTGGCCAATGACAGGTTTGTATAGACACAGAGAGAGTAAATCCAGAAATTGGAGAGTTTTAATTAAAAGCGAGTAGAAAATTCAGATTTCTGTGGAGTTTCCCTAGCAGCCTCTATTCTGGGGATAACTTGATGAGTCAGGGGACAAATACAAAAATATTGATGGAGAAAAGTATAAAAATAGCATGTATATTAGCAGGAAGATAAGCATAGCCTCCAAGTAATACAGAAATGGAAAATTTAAGCTTCTCAATGGCAGAAAACAGCCAAGCATGTCTCCACTGCCAACCATGCCCCCAGTACCTAGCAGAGTGCCCCTGTAAGTAGGTCCTCAAGAAATAATTGTCGGGAATTGTTACTGAGATGAGATGTCCCTAACTACTATATCACTGATGAGATGTTAGCCTTCTGCATTCTTTTTTCTATGATGGAAATAAACTCAAATTGGGACTAAGGAGCTAGGAGGAGGGAGCTTAGAAAAAGAAAGCCAGAAATACATTTTTACGTTCCCAAACCTTTAAATGAAGTACTTTGGAAAAAGAAAGGCAAAATCTATTAGCACCAAGATGTTAGAATCTGGGACTCTGGCTCCTTGACAAGAGCATTGCCACTGCCTGCCCTGCAGGTTCAATAGAGCTGAGACCAGGAACGCTAAAAACCACCCTGAAGGCAAGAGGAAAGCAGACATCTCATTACCACACACACTTCGGTCATCAGAACTTCGGACTGAATCTTCAGGGCTATTTGTGAAATTATCAGCCATTGGCGTTTCCTACTCACTGTTGACTCCAAGCAACAAATAGGGGAAAATAGAACTGAACAATTAATAGAAATGCAAATAATGGAAAACATATCAGTGAGGAAGGATAAAATCCTGAATATTCAACCTGTTCTTCTTGATTACATTTTGGGCTGGTTCTGCACCTAAGTAGGAGCAGGAGGGGTTGGAGGAGGCTTTTCCCATTTCCAAGAAATGCCCTTCACTCTTCTTTTACCAGCACAGTTTATGTGTATTTGCTTTCAGGCTGGGTCCTGATAAGCTTCAGAGTGGAGAACTCTTCTAGGCTTATGTGAGATACAAAGCAAATTGTTAGAGCAGTATCAGCCTCTCAAGTTGCTGACAATACTTTAACAAGAGCTTGCAGTTCAAGCTTTCCTGTCCTTGTTTCTGGTTGAAGTCTCACAGCAATGATATGACTCGTGCAGGGCAGGGACTATTAATCACAGTTTTACAGATAAAGAAACAGGACTTGGCAATAGCCACATCTGGGATAAAAGCCTGGTATCTTTGACTATTAATTCAGTGAGTTTCCCACTGTATCACAGGGGAGGCATGGAATGACGGGAGACAGCTTTTCATCACAGCTAAAAGCATAACATCTAGAGTTGGACTTATCTGGGTTTGAACCTTGATTCAGCCATTCCCTAGCCGTGTGACCAAAGCAACAGACTTAAGCTCTTAGAGCCTTAGTTTTCTTACCTGTAGAATGGCAAACAACTATAATATGTAACATATGAGGATTAAAGGAAATGATACCTGTAAATGTTAAGAATAAAGTCTGCTATAAGACAGCCCTTGATGAATGTAGTGTTTATTAGTATGATAATAAGAAGGGAAACTACACAGCTTCTGAAACAGTCTCAAGGCTGAATGCCAAAGTAGGGCTGCCCCATAGGGATTCAGTTTTTGTGGAGAAGAAATAACATGAACATGAATCCTAACCTGGACATCTATCAGCGATGCAGGCAAGCCATTTAACCCTTTCTCAATCTGAGCTTTCTAATTTGTAAAATAGGAGTATTAATTTATACTGGGTTGTAATGAAGAGAAGCATAAATTCACATGAAATCTATTGCACATTATCTGATACATAGCTAATGTTCAACAAATTATAGTTGTGAATGATATTGAACATCATTATTCGATATCATTCGTAATGATAGAAGCCCCTATCTTCTTATAATTTCCAATTTTGGGGAAGACACACACACACACCACTGTGATAGAATTATGGATATGAAACTAACTTATGGCTTCATTAAATATAATGATTTTGGTAAAGGGAGTCAGGAATAATTTCTGCAGAGTCTCTATGAAGCTATTGTACACAAAAATAAAACAGTCATGATATCACATGGAATAAGACACCAAAGATATATATCCTAAATCAGTAACAACATTCCTTTAGACTTTTCCAGTTACTATCTTATTTTTAAAGATTTTCATACTGCTAATATTGTATTACTTTATTTAGCTAGAACACCAACAGAGATATACATCTTTCTGTGTTTTGTTTATAATAATGTGTTTTGTAAATGGTTAAATGCCTTTATATCTTTGAGAGGTAGAAATTGTGGATATTTGACTCCCAGGTCTTACTTTATCAGTCCTTCTCAAATATGTCCCAGCTACACTTACAGATACCACTACAATGTCTTCTCCTCTAAGTTTGAAATTCAGTAAGAATCCTTTAATATCCTTGAACGTGCAATGCCAATATGTTGCCGTGAGGTTGTCCTGCACTGGGAATGGACTTCATGGAACCAACCTCTGGCTGACACAACAGGAAGTGCGATACCTGTGGTTACACATTCACAGAGTGTAATGAGGTCAAGTTTATAGAAGCATCCTCAAGTGGACTGGAAAATTCTTGCTCTACCAGTTCTCCTACTACCCCCTCAAGTCCAACTATAGGGAATTTCACAGTCATTGTTATCTTGCTTAAATCTAATGCCAACATGGTCTGTCTTAGATTATGAAATTCAGGATTTGGACAATATAAGGAGTTGACTAGTATAACTATACAGACAGTTTGCATTGTTTAAGAAAAAAATTCAAGCTTTTCTAAAACGCTTCTGGTGGCATATTTTTACATAATTTAGTCTTTACAAATTAAAGATGTTTTGTCTTAAAAACGACTTGCCTTAAACCCTCTTTTACTGGGGATAGCTTAATTATATATTAATACAACAAACAGAAACTTGAATTCTTAATGTTTTAATAGAAATATTCACACCAATACAGAGACAACATACAAGCAAGAGCAGTTCCATTAACTGCCACTCAGGAGTGTTTTAGATTGGATCCATATTGGGATAAGACCCAATGGGGCAATGAGGCAGGTGAGGTGAGCCTTGCAGATGGGTGGTCAGATTCTGTCTTTATCTAACATTTGTATATTTTGTTCATTATGGATGTTTGCATTTATTTTGCTTTCTTAAAAATAATTATATAAAATATGTATCTTTATTATGAGATTTTTGGCACATCTTACATTTTGTACCTCACCTGCCTAACTCTAATTTTGACTCTGGATTGGATTATTGATCACAATTCTTCATATGCCTCCACTAAAACTCCTGCTAACTTTTCAAGATGAGTGGAAGGTACTTTCCACCCCTGGACTTTGGGTTTGGCCCAAGGTGGATGTTTGCAAATGTAATATAAGCAGAGCTTAAAATGTGTTTGCCTTGTGTAGCTTTCCCCCTTGCATTCCAGCTGTCACCATGAAAAGAAAATGCCTCAGGTATCTGTAGTTCCTACTGCCTATGCCCCAGAAGCAGCACACAGAGCAGACTTGAACCCAATCTATAATCTAAATCCCATAGCCCAGATAAATTGCCACCAACCCAAAGACCCATAATCGGAAGAAAACTAAAGTATTTTAAATTGCTAAGCCTTAGGTGGTATGTTAGACAGCATCATTGTGGCAATACCTAAGTAGTACAGAGGGGAAATGAAATATGCTTCTCTACCTCCACCATATGTTTTTCTAAACAATAGTTCATTTCACTTATCATCAAATGTTTATCATGCAACTCAATGCAATAAGCACTGGAATTACATAGCTGGATTAAGAGGCTGGTATCTCTTCTTCAGAAGTTTACTGTCTTGTAGGGAAAAGAATATAAACAAATAGGTACAATTGGCTGTTACAGAGACTGCCAAATAAATCTGTACTTGATATAGTGGATACAGAGTTTAAAAAGCTATTAAACCTACCTGGAGAGAAAAATGGAAAAGGTGATTGCTACAGTGAGTCATATCAAATTATAAACCTAAATGTTCACAGATGCCAGATGAATACAAAGGAAGGCAGGGTAACTGCGGCCTGCAGAGCACATGTTCCTCTAGCAGGGAAGCTGCCCCTTAGCTCAGTCCCAGCCAATTGTTATTAGGCAGGAATGGAAGCTCCAGATTGCCATGTCTTCCAGCTTTCCAGAGGAATTCAGATGATTTTGCAATATTTTCTAATTCAAAAATAATCGCCACTAGTTGAAGCTGTTTCTATTTACTGCATAGGCCAAAACAAAGTCTATAGGCCACATCTGAAGATTAGGTTATAGTTTGTGATTCATGGTTGACAAGTAGTGGACAGCTGGCGGGAGGCTATGTCAGTTTGTGCACTGCTCAGAGGTCTCTGCCCAGTGGCAAATGGAGCTGACATCCAGCCTTCAGCTTAGCTCTCTAAGCCAGTGCATACTGGCAGTGCCAACACCAACTCAGAAGAATGGGCACTGTTTTTTGCAATTTGATCAAAGGTATTTAGGAGCATTCTAAAAATTCATTTCATATCTTAAGAGCAACAACAACAAAGTAATAGACATAATGAAAATGTCTAATGTCCTAGAAATGAACTTTTAGTTATCTGTAATTTTAGATATCCTAATATGCCAGATAGCATATTTATTTCCTCTAACAACTATGCAAATTTCAATCTAGGGATAACTTATAATATGCTTTCAGAAAGCAGACTGTGTTCATATATTTTCACTATTAAATTTGGGTAGTGTAGGAAAATATATTTTAAAAAACATAACACATTTACCTTTCTATAAAAATCATCTATATTAAGCATTGTTTACATAAATCTTGGAAAGGTATTTTTCCTTTTCAAAACTTAAGTTCATACTTTTAAAGGAAATAATAGCACAGCAACAGAAGCTTGGGTGGATAATTGTCAAATCTAGCAGGAATGTGTGAGTGGTCTTCATTTATAAATGACATGTCACAATACGGTAACATTATATTCATCCAGTATTGTGGAGAAGCTAAGTATTTTGGGAACACAAGTGTTTTATATACTTGAAGGTTACCACTTTAAATGCCACCAAGAAAGTTGATGAGAAGCTATTTGAGATATATAGCTGCCTTCCTAAACAGACTAAAATCAATATACAATGAAAACCTTGGATACTCTATTACCATAAATACCAACTTATAATGTAATGTAACAATGCCTTCTGTGGGCGATGAGGTTGTTGATCCACCACAAAATGGCCCTTGATCGAGTCTACACAGCCCAGTGGTTCTCCTGTATCTGAATCACCCAGAGGAAACAGATGGCTGATTCTCATCCTGCATAGTTTATTTTCAGTAGCTCTGGGATGGAAGCAGAAGTATGCAAAATTTTGCATTTCTAATGTATTCCCATGTGATGCTCTTTCTGGTCTAGAGACTACTCTTAAAGCTCCACTGCTATAGATTTATTTTGCTTTTTAATACATTTCTTACCTCCCACTCCTTCTCCTGTCACTTATCAGGGCTTCCTATGTGCTTCTGCTTGTAAAACTCTTACAGAAAAACTGGGACTTCTCTGGCTTCTTTGGACAAAGATCGTGCCTCTAGGCTTCAGATTTTATTTGCAGCAACTGCACAGCCAATTTTGGATGCAGAACTGGTACTGCAGTTCCTGGTCCTGAGTGATCCTTCCTTTAACTTTCTGCCTTAACTGAACACTGGTATTCCAAGTATCATTTCCTACAAAGTATCCCCCAGATCTAACATCCTGAGTTATCCTCCCAGATTTCCAAAATATTGTTTGCAACATAGTAGGCAAACATACATTTTAAGCATAACGTTACCAGGGAAGCGTCTTTTCTTCCCTCACTTTTCTCATTCCTTGGGTAAAGTACGATGGAGAAATGTTGTTTATTAAAATAATTGGTTTTTTACTATTTAAAACCCAGGTTAGTTGTCAAAGTTTGACATTTTCATTAACCACCAGTTGCCAGGTCAGGGGTGGTGGCTCATGCCTGTAATCCTAGCACTTTGAGAGGCCAAGAAAGGTGGATCATTTGAGGGCAGGAGTTCAAAACCAACTTCACCAACATGGCAAAACTCTGTCTCTACTAAAAACAATAACAAAAAAAAAAATATTAGCCAGGTGTAGTGGTGGGCACCTATAGTCCCAGCTGCTCAGCAGGCTGAGGCAGGAGAATCACTTCAACCCAGGAGGCGGAAGCTACAATGAGCCAAGACCACACCACTGCACTCCAGCCTCAGTGACAGGGTGAGACTTCATCTCAAACAAAACAAAACAAAAAAACCATCAATTGCCAGTCCTTTGCAAAATTACAATTTACAACATAAACACAGAATATCCTTTTCAGTTTGTATGAATGCCAGAAAATAAAAATAAATGTGAAACATTCATTCTTGTCTTAAAATATTTGAATTTTAACAGTAAATACATGTGGTCCTTGTGTAAGTGATGCAGAAAGTGCTTTCAGGCATCAATTACAAAATACAATGACATAAATATAGATATTACAAAACAATTTTACTGTTTGAACCCTTGAACTCTCAGATGTACTCTTCAAATAGTTCACTAAACGTCAGTCATTGTCTTGACGTGTCACTTCTGTCACTGAACAATTAAAATGCTTATATGGACATGATTAAATATGTACAGCAATTATAGCAGACAGGATGAAAAATCAAAGGTAAAACCCAAAAACAATTTTAAATAAAGAAAATTTACCTGGCATGAAAGTACTATAAATGAAATCCAAAGGAGAAAGAGGCAGCAGAAATAATGTCATTCTAAACTCTCTATCAGCCTTTCATACATTTAAATACCTATTTCTATCAGTGTAAAGTTAATTGCTTGTAAAATTTATGATAGTGTTTGAGTTACTACTAAAATTAAAAGAAAAATCTATATAATAAAATACATAAACAAATATCAAAATGGTATAAAAAGCAAGAGGCATAAATAAGACAGAGGAAATAATCACAATAATAATTTGAATATATTCTCTGTGGCAGGCATTTTATTAAGAGTTTTATGTCTACTATCAAATTTAAATCTTCATACAACTTTGTAATACAGCTAGTAAACAGTATCAATATTCAAATCCAGTCCCTGTCTGCTTCAACTAATGACAATTATTTTGTTTGTGACAACAAATATGAATAAGCCAAACCCTCCTGGGAAAAGGCAAAGTATTTTAAATTGGTTAGTGATATGGTTTGGCTCTGTGTCCCCACCCAAATCACATGTTGACTTGTGCTCCCATGATTCCCACGTGTTATAGGAAGGACCCAGTGGGAAATCATTTGAATCATGGGAGAGGTTTCCCTCATAGTGTTCTTGTGTTAGAGAATAAGTCTCACGAGATCTGATGGGTTTATCAGGGGTTTCCACTTTTGCATTTACCTCATTTTCTCTTCCTGCCACCACGTAAGAAGTGCCTTTCACCTACTGCCATGGTTCTGAGGCCTCCCCAGCCATGTGGAAATGTAAGTCCAATTAAACCTCTTTTTCTTCCCAGTCTCAGGTAGGTCTTTATTAGCAGCATGAAAACAGGCTAATACAGTTAGATATAAACAAACATAGGAGCCACATATGTGCTATTAAAAGACACACCTAAAACAGTCTTTCCATACTAAATAGTATATTTACAGAAGCAATTTAGTATTAGAAAAGTGGTTACTTCACGAATATAACAAACTTGAATATTAAACCAGATTAAGATAAAACCCAAAATTTATAGACTAAATTAATTTTAATATATAAAAAACCCTAAACATGGATAAAATAAATTTCACATTATATTAGTATTTTTACATTATTGTGATTAAAAAAACACCTATATTAAACCAACAGTCTTCATAATTAGTGGCAAAATCCTGCAGGCAGTAATTACTTTTAAAAATCAGAAAATAGGCCAGGCACAGTGGCTCACACCTGTAATCCTAGCACTTTGGAAGGCCAAGGCAGGCGGATCACGAGGTCAGGAGTTCGAAATGAGCCTGGTCAACGTGGTGAAACTCCATCTCTACTAAAAATACAGAATTAACCATGGATGGTGGTGGGCACCTGTAATCCCAGTTACTTGGGAGGCTGAGGCAGAAGAATTGCCTGAATCCAGGAGGCAGAGGTTGCAGTGAGCCGAGATCACACCACTGCACTCCAGCCTGGGTGAAAGAGCAAGACTCCATTGCCCCAAAAACAAAAACAAAACAAAATAATACCAGGAAATACGTGAAATATTAATAGTTCTTTTTGGAGACTGAGCTACATGTAATTTTTGTCTACTTTTTTGTATTTTCAAATTTACCTGTACTTAATGTTTACATGTTTCTTTAATAATGACAAAACATATTCATTTAAAAGGAAATCAAATATAAATGTATATACATATGTGTGTGTGTGTATACATGAGTACATTTTAACATATATGCATACAGGTATACATATATATAAATGTCTATATATGTTGAAGAATATTTAAAAACTAAAATACTGTATCAGTCATCAATTCCTTGACTTCAGTTTTTATGAAGTTACATATTTCATATTGTCCTGAATATCTTTATTAAACACTAAGAAAATATCCATAATAATCTATAGCTTCCCTTTTATAAACGATTTTGAATCTCATCTTCCATGAATATGTATCTTTTTGTTTCTGATTATCTTTCCAGTTCATGAACCCTCTAGAGGGCAACAGCATCAGTAAATTTACTATAGGCTATATTAAAAAGTCTTATACTTTTTTTGTCCTAAAATTACCTTCAAGCTTCAAGAGAGTTCTCCTAGATACAGTATTCTCGAATTTGTTGAACAAGTCACTTACTAATATCCTTCACTTACTAATGTCCTTCGTGGTCATAGATTTGATTGTGTCCCTTTCACCCATCATTTTTCTGTACTGACAATTTCTCATCCATCCTTACTATAATATTTCATTCCTTTGATCATTTCAGTTAACCTTTCAGGCCTTTTCAACTGCCTTATGACCTTACCAGAATGTACTGAGTAGAACTTTGAACTCTACTCCAAGTACCAAAATATTACTCTGTTCAAACATTTAATAAAACCTTGTAATTCTACTTTTCTCCAGTTTTATTCTGGTGATCTCTGGCATTTGGTTGACCTTTTTAACTGTCACTCTCCATTGGACTGCCTTCAAGAGATCATTGAGATAAATTTAGATATCTTTTCTTCTAGAAATAAGTGAGAGCAGCGAGAGTACTACATTATATCAGCATAGTTTGGATTATATTTCCCAGATGTATTACCATACACTTTCCATAGCTGAAATTTATCTGCTATTATTTTGCCCATTAGCACAGCTTTACAAAATATTCTTGTATCTCTAGCTAAAACAGCTTCAGAGTCATCTGCAAACTTAAAGATCTGTCTCAGTGCAGTCCTAATGGCCCATTTTCCTCCTGGGGAGCACATTCTGCCGATTAGTATAACTAGAATCATGGTGGAGCTACTTTTGTTCTACTTTGGGCTTAGTCAAATTTCATGCTTTGTTACTAATTCTATGTACACACGGGATATTTCAAGAATTTGCATGAAGGTAGTCGAGACAAAATGATCAACTCTGCCTGGAGGCTATCTACCCCCTACTCTGTCTTCTTACTCTGTTCTCTGCCTCAACTGTCCTTCCTGATGATGAAGCCCCTCCCTTATACTCCAATTTTAATAACAGATCCATCATTTTATACACATCTTACTAACCCTACTTTTTGTTGGTTGGTTTGGTTTTTGAATATGAATGTCTTGCCTTACTCTTGTTAATATTCCATTTCCTTTACTTACCACCAGATGGTCTTCCTTTTCTCAAAGCAGTGTTTAAGAATCACTTGAAAGACTTAGTAAGGCACATATGGAATTAGGGTGAGGAAAGTCAGGATGAAGAAAAGTGGATGGATTTCAAATATATTTTAGAGATTGAACTGTTATGGATTTAATGTAAGGTATGAGAAAAAGAGGGCTTAAGGCTGATGACTAGGTTTAATACATTGCAACACTGACTGAGACCATATTTATTAAACCAAATCCTATTTACTTATTTTGACAATTTTCATATGTATTATTTATGTGAGTATAAATATTCCTTCTTATCCAAAGCTAACTTAACTGTGAATACTTATTTTCTGGGTTATTTTCTTAATAACTTACAATGTTGACATTTTTCTAGTTTTCTTAGTATTTGGCAAGGTATAAATAATGATACTATAATTCTTAAGCTCCCCTCAAGAGCATCTGTAATATTTTTAGCTCAAATTATTTTCCTTAAATGATAATAGTGTGTATTTTTATAATGCTTCATATGTACCAGAGCCCGGTTCAAACCCAAACAACTAGGCTGTACAGCTCACTCCTACTATCAAACATCATTCATCTTTTCTCACTACTATTGCTTTACTCCCACTTCCACAATTTGGTTCGTGATCCCATATGCTATGATAAATCTTACCGTCTTGCTTAAGTTCTATAGTCTGCCTTTAGAGTTACAATACCTATGGTATAAACCTTTATCAGTTTTTTTCTTCCTCCTTGAGTTTTTCTAAAACATTAGCAGATCTCAAGAGCCATCAACCTCAGACAAACATCAAACTTATAACACATGATCTGAATAAGACTTGCTATTCTGAGTTTGAGTCATCAAGGAGGACGCATGTGATAATAATGTATTAATAACGATAATGATGCCACTTATAAAGTATTTGCTGTATCTTGGAACTGAGCGGGAGCTGCCCTGAAGATGGACTATTTTCACTGGGTCTAATCTTGATAACAACTCTCCGGGTTAGGTGTCACTGGCTCACTGTACAAAGTTTAGAGTCTGAATGATGCGTCATGGCCACTCACCCAGTAACACCCTCAAGTGTCCACTGCAGTAGGTTGGAAGAGTAGAAGGAGTCACAAGGTGGCAGAAGGAAGAGGTATAGATAGTATTTAAGACAAAAGTCACATTGGCTGTGTGTGGTAGCTCACACCTGTAATCCCAGCACTTTGGGAGGCTGAGGCTGAGGATTGCTGGGTCCAGGGGTTTGAGACCAGCCTGGCAATGTTGCGAAACCTCAACTCTACAAAAAATTTTCAAAAATTAGCCAAGTGTGGTGATATGTACCTGTAGCCCCAGCTACTTGAGAGACTAGGGCAAAGATAGCAGTGAGTGGAGAACACACCACTGCACTCCAGCCTGGGTGACAGAGAGAGACCTTGTCTCACAAAATAAGTACAATTAAAAAATAAAGTCACAAGCATACAAATGCTCCTGATTTTAGGAGATAACTAACAAGCATAAATTGCCCATTAAACCAAAAGTCTTACAGTGGAAAATAGGAACGGAATTGTTTCTCCATTTACATGGAAGGGGATGAGGAGGTAGTAGGCTGGTACAAAAATAATTGCGTTTTGTCATTGCTTTTAAGGGCAAAAGCCACAATTACTTTTGCACTAACATAATAGTAAGGAGAAAAACTCATTCACTGGCATCTTCTTCTAAGTCAAGAAATTATTATTATTTTATTGTTTTAAAAATAAAATAAGAAAAATTTCCCTCTTTGCATTCTACCTTCTTGCAGATATATACATAATGATCCAGTGTAGTCTTAATTCCCAAGGTATTTTGCAAGTTAAATCATTCTAAAGGAGAAATGCAATGTTATTTGCATATTCTCCACTTCTCTGTGGTTAACAATCCTTTAAGAAACAGGCGCACACAGGCACATGCACACACATACACAATCCCCCAGCTCATTTAAAATTTCTTTTGTTTTCATGTACTATTAATCAGTAATAAAGTATTATTACCGAACATTAGACAGTCTGATTCAGAAACTATATTTTTAAAGTAAGTAAGAATATACCAAGAGATATTGAATCATAGAATTTAATCTCTTGGGCTAATTATTTCTTTGTTGGTCCTCTAAAGAAGTGGTGGATGCAAACTCAAGAATATTACATTTATTTTTCTTAGCAGGAGGGAATCGCTGTGCTGTGATTAAAATGACATAATGTTGCTTTTACAGAATGTATAATGGGTCTGAATTGCAAGAACAAAAAATTGGCTACACCCATTAACTGTGGTAAAAATTCCCTTATAATTAGGTAGGCAGTTTCCATAGAAATGTATACAGTAAGTTGCAATTACATGTAAGCAAAATTTGTGTCACTTGACCACTGAGATTAGGTAATTCTTCACCTATAGCACTCCTTTAGTCTTCAAATACAGAAAAACAAACAGGTTTAACACTAGAGTCTCTGCTAATCACAAACACATTTCTCAAACATTCGCCTGTTAGAAATGCTGAGAAGTCCTGTAGTATGGATTGGTTTAACTTGACAATCAAACATTTTTCAAAATGTGCTAGCATAGAATGCTATTTCTTTTGTTTAGTCTTGTTTGTATTTTCATTTTTGTTAGGAATACCTAATAATAAAAACAATTTGATTGAACAAAAATTTTTAGTCTCCATTTTTACTAGGTATCTTTTTCAATTCGATAGTTGCTGCATGTTTAATTTTGCTCATTTTATTCACACCAAACTTTCACCCAAAATGTGCTTCACAGGGAATAACATCAAATATTTCTATTGCCATTCAGAATATTTTGTTATGCCTTAATTGTATCACCATTAAAACTCCATGCATAGTAACAGCTTTTCTGAACAACAAGAATATAGATAAAATGAGAAAGACAGCTTGGAGTCTGACGACTGTGTACCAAGATTTTTTTTTTTTTTAAGTCATGAGAAAAAGAAATCCTAGCCTATCTTAGACTGCCTGGGATGCTATAACATAATACTATAAACTGGATACCTTATAAAGAACAGAAAGTTTTTTCTCATAGTTCCGGAGAATGGCAATCCAGGAACAGGTGCCAGCATGGTCCTGGGCTGGTGGGTTGCAGATAGTCACCTCCACACTGTGTCTTCACATGGGGGAAAAGAGTGAGGGAGCTCTCTGAGGTCTCTTTTATAAGGGTCCTAATCATCTCCCAAAGGCCCTACCTCCTAATACCATCACCTTTGGGGTGGGACTTCAGCATACGAATTTGGAGGAGCATAAACCATAGCAAATGTGACAGAACTTTTTTCTTTTACATCCAAATCTGAGAAAAAAAAATATGCATTTCTCATATATTTCTTAAGTGCTTAATCCATGTCAACCACTACACGAGATGATGGAAACATAAAAACGACTAACATATAGCCCTTCCCTTGAGAAACTAATTTGGATTAAATGTGATGACAACTCACTGTGTAAATTTCTACAGAAAATGCCTTCTTGGTGTGTTAATAGTGGAATTAACAAGGAATCGTGGAAGCAAGGGAAGGGAAGGGGTTATTACCATGGGATAGTGTCAGTTTAAGAGGACAACAAAACTTGACAAAACAGACTTTGTGAGCTAAAACATTTTTATGCAGGTTCCAATGACTTCCCATTGTCCTTAGCAGTTACTTCCTCTATGTGGCATTCCATCCAGGCTGCTCTAATGAAAGTGATACTTTACCCTCCACACATATGGTGATAAAAACTCCTAATAAAAAATAACTAAAAAGTGAGAAAAGGATCTGAGTAGACCTTTCTCGCAAAACAATATACAAATGGCCAATAAATAAACCAAGATGCTCAACATCATTAGTCATCAGGGAAAGGCACATCAAAACCACAAGGAGATGCTCTGTTGCACACATTAGGATGACTAGAATCTAAAAGTTAGCTAATAATAAATGTTGGCAAAGATACAGAGAAATAGAAACACTCATACACCGCTGGTGGAATGTAAAATGGTGTCACTCTTTTAAACACTGTCTGGCAGTTTCTCAAATTACTAAACATAGAGTTGCTAAATAACCCAGCAATTCCACTCCTCTAGTGATTCCCTGCTCAAATATACTAGACTTAAAAAGGAGTCCATACCTTACTACATAAAGTTACTGATATGATTGCACCAGGATATATTGAATAAATCAGAAAAAAATTATTTAAAAGTACATTAAGAAATGTCATACACTGCTCCCTAGTCTTTGAAAATTGGCAAGCAAAACTGATGGTAACTTTTGCTGACTTTGCTTAAAATAATTCTGTCTCATGTGGTTTGAGTCTTATCACAGAGTCAAAGTCCTTCTGGGAGGATGCCTACTTCTGTTACTTCAGGACAACGTTAGCATAAAACGCCCTCGAGCAGCTTTTCACCACTGTCAGCAGTTCTCCTCTTTCTGAGCCACAGATTGTCAATTCACCTTGCTTAGATTGTTAGAGATAATTAAAATTATAGTCTTAGATTGCCTTTTTAATAGTCTCTATTAGTACATAGTCTTTGCCTTTCCCTCGGGGGCTCCCACTTCCTCCTTTGTCCAAGAAAGAAAAAAATTGAATCATAATCGTCTCAATAATAAATGCAAAGCAATGCTTACATTATTTTCTCCAGTGGAAGGGAGAAAGAGAGGACAGGGAAGGCCCAGCACACAGTGGACTCTCAATAAATATTTGTGTAATAAATAAACCTATGGTAACACCAATCCAACTTGTATTTCCATTACCAGTTCTGTCAACTGAAATACCAAATCATTTTATTACTAACAGCCTGAACTTACATCGTCTCTTCTAATACATATACATATTCAACAGAATCTTTTAAATATATTTTGGACATAATTTTGTATACTCTTGTGACAACCATACTTTCAGTTGAGGAAAGACAAGAAATCTACACAGTAATAAGGGAATAAGCAGCTAATAGGTGGGATTTGATGGTTTTCTTGATTTAATTCTGCCTTATATTACACACCTGTGTCCAACATTCAGGATCAAAGCCCTACATATAAAAAACTCTAACTTATTTCAATATGATTCATTTGGTAATTCCATTGTAAAGAATAATCAATACAAACTTACCTAAGGCACTTCTTTTATGGCTATGATCATTAAATGTGTATGACTGAGGAGTCCCTGCTAATAAGGGCAATTACAGATATATGTAAAATTTAAGAACTGCTACTTAGGCAGAGGCAATGACATTATAAATTCAAGAGAACTCCATTCAAAATGAGAATTACATATTGTAATAAAAAGGTAAATATTACCTTAACATATTTTATTATAACTACTTCCCATTTATGGCAAAGAGCCTAAACCTAAAACTCAAAACTCAACATGGTTGCTCTATCAGCAAGCAAAAGTGGGAAGAGATTGAACACCCACGTCTGAGATAGATGTACCATTAACTCCAAACAAAGGGATAGGTACAATTTGGCGAATAATGCATGCTCAAAAAATAGCAGCTGGTATCACATATTATTTGGTAAAAAAATTATAAAAACTAAAGCCTATGCAAAAACTAAAAGGAAAAAAAGCCGTATCAGTTTTGAAGTATCATGTTTTCTTCCATTTCCAAATATATCCGAGTTGATAGTGTGTAAAGATATACATGCTTGTGTGTAGTAAACTGAATTCACAGAGCATGCCTGAGAATTGATTTTAAAAAAGAATACAATTTCATCAGTTAATAAATTTACTATTAAAATTGATATAGATCATTTTTCATGCCTTACATTAGTAATTACTAAATAAAGGTATGATAATGATAGTGAACAAAGATAAGATGAAAGGATATCACATTGATGGGGATCTAAGAGCTACACAAGACTTATTAAGTAAATGAAAAATTGTTTTGTACCCATTGCTATTATAAATGAGAGTTTCTTTACACTCCTAGAAATCTAAGATTACTCATGCTGCCAGTATGTAAGCAATGTTGATAATACATCTTCATTGCTGCTCCCTTTTTTATAATAGACCAGAGAATCTTTTTAGCAGTTGTTTTATTTTTAACAATTGTTCTGTAATGAATACAGCATCTACTTTTTCTGTGGTTATGTTAGCCTTCTTTGGCTGCCATGACTAAATACCACAGACTGGGTGACTTAGACACAGAACTGTAATTTCTCATAGCTCTGGAGACTAGGAAGTACATGATCAAGGTGCCAGCAAAGTTGATTTCTAATGAGGCTCCTCTCCTTGGCTTTCAGATGACACCTTCTTTCTGTGTCCTCACATGGCTTTTTCTCTGTGTGCAAGGGTGGAGAGAGTGCTCCAGTAACTCTTCTTCTTAAAACGATATTATTCCTACTGGATAGGTACCCCCGTTTATGACATCATTTACCTTTAATTAACTATTTAAAGAAAGGCCTTTCTTCGAATATGGTCACATTGGGGGTTAGAATTTTAACCTATAAATTTTGAAAGGACATAATTCTATCTATTGCAGGGTCAATGAAAAAATCAAGAATCTCAATGGAAAGCTCATAAAATATTTTGATAGAAAGAGATAATTTATGTTTTATGCACATTCAATTGCACTTCTTATGCTTAAAACTCAGATACGGTAGAGAACAAACTCAGGGTTTGAGTGACCAAGATGTAGAAGACATGACTTCTGTTTCTAAATTTCTCCCCACCTAGCTGTGAAGAAAGCATGAACAGCAGAGTGCAGAAGCACAGAACAAAGTGAAATACATAAAAAACATCACAAATGGACATCATCATTTTCCAACAGAGGGATATCTTTGTTTCTAGAGATAACTGCCAAAGAAATTTCAATGTATCACTAGATACTGTTACATAGATCACTTGATATTGTTATATTGATCCCGCCACAATTCATGAGAACTATGTAAGGACTAGTTGCTGTTATGTACAATTTATAGATAACGAAAATTGGGAATGAAAAAGTACATTTAATATTTTAATATTTGTGACATTTGGGATTTGTTTGTTTAGCTAGCTTAATCTTTGCAACTGGCTTTAGTCTTCTCATGAGGGCTGGAAGAGCATCTTACATTACTTTATTTCCCAGAACACCCATAGCTGTGCCTTGTTAATCTGGAATCTTTCTCCTTGAGTTTTCACACCCAAACAGTCACCGAATACTAAGATAAAGTAATTATCATTGTTTTACAAATGAACAAATTATTTAATACGTACAATGTACACTATCCCGGTGATGTTACACTAAAAGCCCAGACTTCAACATTATGGGAAATATCCAGGTAACAAAACTGCACTTGCACCTCCTAAAGCTCTACAAATATGAAAAAAGAAATGAAGGAATTGAAGATGAGAGGTTTACATAGCTGGCTAAGATTAAACAGCTCACAAGGTACAATCAAACATCTTTCCGTATGTTTCAAGTGCCGTTACATCTAACCACATTAGGAAAATACTCAAGACCTATATGGATTCTCCCATCTGGCATCAGATTCCTTTGTACCCGCAATCTTCAGTCGCATAACTTGCTTCCCCTTCCCCATCCTCTGCTTATTTCCAGATCTTTGCACACTTGTTACCTTCTGTCAGACTCTCCCCTCACCACTCCCTTCCCCATTCTCTCATCTTTGTTGCATTCTTTACTCACGGCCCCTTGTCTCCCTCTTTCTCAACAGTTCTCTGGACTTGTTAGCAACTGCCTGTTTCTTGTCTTTTTCCCTACCTATCCCTGAGGCCTGGATCTGTGTCATACCTTCTTATGCCTGAAGGCTACTTGGCAGAATGCTTAGTACACAAGAGGCACTCAACAGTTGGTTGCTAGTTTTCTACTCACACTGTGGTTCAGCTGCATATCTAGGACTAGAAACTATATTCATTAGCGCACTGTATATCCAGCCATAAGTTTTATAATTTTCAAAGCATTTTCAGCAGTAAGCTGTTAAAGTGGACTTTCCCAGCTCTCTATTGCACAAAACAATAGTGTTTAACTTCCCCCATATATCTTTATCTGTTCTCTTCTTACGTCTCTTTTCAGACAATTTTTCTAGACCTTTCTGTATAGCTTAGTCTATTATCAATTTGCAGAATCAGAATCTCATTTAATGGTTGAGATAATCACATGAATTTGAAAGAAAATAAGTTTAAAGAGAAACTTTTTTAGAAATAGAGAATGTGTTATATGTATATATGTATATACTTGTATGTATATATATGCACATATATAAAAATATACATGTGTATGTATGTGTGTATGTATATCTATACATAATATTCTGAGTCTATTGTCTTCAGGCTTAATGAACACATCTGTGTAAGGTGGACATGCTCAGGTCTGTAGGGAGAATCCTCTTAGCACATTCCTAGAGGATGACCTATAGGTTGTTATTTTTTAAGCAGAAGACTCAGGTAGGGGCAACATTTGCCTCAAGGAACAGCTTCTTCTCAAGTGTGCTTTGATGTGAGGGGAAGTCTAAATCCAAGCACCATGTGACATGGTACATGTTACTCATGGGGTGGAAGAAATGAAGAACTCTTAGAATTGGTTTAAAATTTTCAATTTGGTACAAAGGGCTGACCTAGCTGACTTACGTGTATCCTATAAAACTTGTTTGTGCCAATTCTAGCCAATGTTTCTCTGTAATTTTAGTAAGGGAAATAATTAAGAAAATCTACACACAAGGGGTAAACTTTTTTTTTTTTTTGAGATGGAGTCTTGCTCTGTCACCAGGCTTCTGTCACCACGCTAAAATGCAGTGGCAGTATCATCAGCTCACTGCAACCTCCGCATCCTGGGTTCAAGTGATTCTCCTTCATCAGCCACCCAAGTAGCTGGCACTATAAGTGCATGCCACCATGTCCAGCTAATTTTTGTATTTTTAGTAGAGACAGGGTTTCACCATGTTGGCCAGGATGGTGTCAATTATTTTACCTCATGATCTGCCCGCCTTGGTCTCCCAAAGTGCTGAGATTACAGGTGTGAGCCACCATGCATGGCCAAGGAGTAAACTTTTAATACCAAATTGTTTATTTTGCTGAACAACTGCTTTAAAGGGAATTCCAGAACCAATTCTGGAAAGTTCAAAGATATTTTTATTTCCTCACTGATGTTCAACCTAATGGCTCCTACTGAAGAGCCCATCCTCAGTAAAGTTTCCACTCATCTCCGCCTCTGTAAGGACAGTACACAAGGCTTGTCCAAAGCCTGACACTTTATTGGTTAAATATCAAATCACTTTTTAAAGTATGCATTTCTGCACTGATTCAGACATGAGATCAATCTAGATCCAAAGCAGTGACAAATCTGTGGAAAGTTTGTGGAGAGTTGTCTTGCTTCCTGTGTGGAGCTGTGTAAAATTTGGGGATGGGCAGATAGAGAAAAAGCTATGTTCGCAATATAGTCAGATTGAAATCCTTGAGCCAGAAAGCTGGACATACTGAACCTAAGAATGGAAAAATACCACTTTTGAGGTTTTTTTTTTTTTTTAATTAGGTTTTAAAATAAACACAAGTAGTCGTGGCTAAAATAAAGACTGACAACAATATTCAGAGAGCCTCCTTTTGCATTTCCTTCTCTAGTACTCCTCCTATCCCTGCTGCTTCAGGCCTTGTCTTCTATGAGAGTAGAGACTATCAACTATTCATATCTTCCCAGAGTCCCTGTTTATATATACATACATACATACACACACACACACACACACATATATACATATATATATATATATATATATATATATATATATTTTTTTTTTTTTTTTTTTTTTTTTTTTTGAGACAGAGTCTCTCTCTGTCACCCAGGCTGAAGTGCAGTGGTACAATCTTGGCTCACTGTGCAACCTCTGCCTCTGGGTTCATGCAACTCTCCTGCCTCAACCTCCTGACTAGCTTGGATTACAGGCATGCACCACCACACCTGGCTAATTTTTGTATTTTTAGTAGAGGCGGGGTTTCACCATGTTGGTCAGGCTAGTCTCGAACTCCTGACCTCGTGATCCGCCTACCTGGGCCTCCCACAGTGCTGGGATTACAGGTGTGAGCTACTGTGCCTGACGGATGTTTTTATTTTTTTAAAGAGCTTATTCAGAAGGCACTAAGGCAACTGATTTTATGAATTTGTAACTATACGACCACCCAGTGAAGCCAGGCTTCAGATGTTTCTGTAGTCTTCCCAGAGCCTAGCTGAATGCTTGTACCCAAAAGGTGTCCACCAATACTTTATCAATGGTTATTATAAGTCAGAAACACTACCATAAGTGGTCATTATAAAGAAAATATCTATAAAATTATTTGTATTTTATTTATTGTAAACAAGGATATCATTAATCTTGTCTAATAAAGACCTCTCCAAAAAACGTAATGATGATGGAACTTTCCATTTTTATAAGAAGGCAACATAAATGCTAAGTTACAAATTATATTTAATGTATATTCACTCTTTGAAATTACTGAGGAGGGCAACAAAATTCCTTTTCATCTAGTATATAAAATGATATTCTGCTTGAAAAGTCTTTTAGTTCTTGAAGGTTCACATTCACAGATAGTTAAGTACAAGAAAGGACTGCAAGTTGAAAGGCAAAACAAGAGTCTAATAAAATGCATGATTAAAGTTTGATAAGCAGAAGCTTGGATTTCTTGTGGGATTTCATCTTATGAAGAATATAAATATGCTTAAATTCTTAAAAATTATGAAAAGTAAGTTTGAATAACATTGATAATGAAGTTCTTTCCTTCTCATCATCCATTTTAAGAGGGCAATTAATTCAATTTTTTGTATAAACTCAGTCCCATAAGATAATCCTAGCTTTATATCAGAGTAGTCAAAGATTATTTCAAACTTTATACAAATATTCATTTTTGGAGCCTCTCAGAATAATTAAAATAGCATATCAACCACATCCTGAAGTAAATGATATCTTCTACAGTAGTTATAAATGATGTAAAGCCCATGGGAGACCTTTAGAAGATACCCAATTGTCAGAAGAATTCTTTAAAAACAGACAAAAAGGGCCAAGACCACCAAAACTCAAAATATAAACATATCACTATTTTTCAGAAAATTAATCATGCTTCTAATTTACACATTCAACATGTAATCTATATCCAGATTTTTAAAGATAGCATGGTTCTTAAAATAAAAATGTGAGTCTAATGACAACAAATCTAGCAACCATGAAGAAAATGATTTGGTGCCATATGCAAATTGTAAAAATGCAAATAATACACAACATAGTATTTTTCTCATATAAAGAGTTTCTGCAATCAACACAGGAAGAATAAATGTACAAAGGTTAAAGAAGATTGATAGCAAATTCACAAAATGCAAAATGTAAATGTCCAAGAAAACTATAAAGCGAAATCTTAATTTAATAGGAATGTAAATACTTACTAGGAGACTCTGTTTTATAAAATGTTTAGATAGATATAACTGTGGGGAAAAATGCACTATGAAGAGAGGCAAATTTTTGCTCTGCTGATGAGGGTGTATTTCTGGGATACTTTCCCTTCAGATACTAGCAAATAAATGACAAAGGTACTTAAAGATAATCAACTTAGTGTGTTGTTTTTGTTTTTGTAGATACAGGATCTCGCTATGTTGCCCAGGATGGACTACAACCCCTAGCCTCAAGAGATCCTTTCCTTCAGATTCCTGAGTAGCTGAGACTACAGGGCCAGCTACCACATCTCGCTTAATTAAAACTAAGAAACAAGATAATGTTCCACAATATAAACCTGGGGGTTGGGTGTGATGGCTTATGCCTATCATCTCAGCACTTTGGGAGGCCAAGTTGGGAGGATCACTTTAGCCCAGGAGTTTGAGATCAACCTGGCCAATATAACCCAACCCAGAAAAACGCCAGGAAGCTGGGAGGAAGGGACAAAGAGAGGAAGGGAGGGAGGGGGTGAAAGAGGAAGGGAGGGAGGGAGGCAGGGAGGGAAGAAAGGAGGGAGGGAAGAAAAGAAGGAGGGAGGGAGGGAAGAGAGATGGTCACATGGAAGGACAAGAAAGACAGAAGGAAAGAAGAAATAGCCAGATAGCCAGGTGTGGCCCCAGATACTTGGGAGGCTGAGGATAGAGGATCATCTGAACCTATGAGTTCAAGATCACAACAGAGCAAGGCCCTGTCTCAAAAAGGAAAAAACATTAAAAATGGAGAAGATACACATGTGTCACAGCCACACACAAAGAAAGATGCCATGATTTATCCTGAAGTGAAAGTCAGGTTACAATATAGCATATATTTCATTTATATGGAGAAAACAAGTGTGTGTGTGTGTGTGAGAGAGAGAGAGAGAGAGAGAGAAAGAGTGTGAGTGCATGTGAGTGCGTGTGTGTGTGTGTGTGCACGTGCATGTGTTTGCAAAGTCCGGGTCTTTGGGTTATGCGTATGTGAGCATAATTGCCTCAATATTTTATGACTTCTAACATTTTTATTTATCTCATTGTTTAACCATAAATATGTCAAATTTTATACCACCAACATTTACTTTTCTGATTATACAAATGGTACACCACTTGGAGTAAGCAAGAAACTACAGGAAAAAATAAGCAATGTCCAATAATGAGCACACTTTTCATGTGCCTCTGTGTGTACAGATTCTTAATTATGGCAATTGTTTTAACCTCATTCTTAAAGAACAGCTTGTATTCCTTTCTTCCTTGCCCCCTTATCAGCCTTTCTGCTTTGTCAAGATCATTACGTTATGTTCATGTATTTTATTTTATGTGATTATATAACTAATTATTGACCAAACTGAAATTTCAGATTTATTTTATTTATATCACATAAACCTGCTTCCTTTTATACCTGTTTCAGGAATATTAAAAATAAAAATAAAAAAGATGAGTAAGAATATGTGGAGTAGACAGGGCAGATAGTAAAGCATACACCTGAGACTCTTCAGTTGGATGCCTAGATTTCAATCTGGATCCTCCCGTGGGATAGTTACTTATCTTTCTATGCCAAAATGCCCTCATTTGTAAAACGGGATTGAGAGTAACACCTAAGGTTGTGGGGATAGATGTTGAACACTTCTTCCTAAATACTGATGTTTTCTTCCCTAGAGAGGAAGCTCCTTGATCGAATGACTTCTGACCTCACCACTCACCAATACCCACCCTTTCTTGGATTGAGGGGAGGCTGGATCAGGATAAATGAAACAGATAATTTAAGCAGCCGGGAAGCTAGAAGAAACACCTTTCACCTACTGTTCTCTCTTGGTAACAGGCCTGACTAGAGAGAGCAACTGGTCTCCATTGGCACCAGCTACCAGGCAATGGGACAAGCTGTCACCTGACTGACATCCTGCCAAGATAACACTGCCCATGACCAGATGGGCATGTCCCTCCCATGCAATGCAAAACACATGCTCAATGGCAGCTTCCTCAACAAACTAAGGTGATGATGGACTTACTCTCTGCCTTTCTCTTGTTTCCATTTCTCAATTGGCACAGGATCACAGAAGCCAAGAGCATTGTTATTTAATGGGCTCCACCTACCTACCTCCCACAGAGGATACTATAATGAATAAATACCTCGCATTGTTTGAACTCAGTAAATGCTGTTTTGAATATATCTATGTGTATATATATCTACATATATGTACGTATATACACATATACATATGTACATGCATACATACATGTTTTACATATGTATATGTACACAAAGATTATATTATGAATACATGCTAATATTATACTACATTCATTTATATTGCCGTTTTTAAAATTTTTACTTTAGATTCAAGGGTCTAAGCACAGGTTTGTTATATAGGTAAGTTGCATCTCACTGGGGTTTGGTGCACAGATTATTTTGTCATCCAGGTAATCAGCATAGCATTCAATAGGTAGTTTTTTGATTCTCATCCTTCTCCCACCCTTCACTCTCAGTAGGCCCTAGCGTCCCATGTTGAAAACTAAACATGAAGTACATAAAGACATACTTAACATCTTTGTGTTTACGTGTACTCAATGTTTAGCCTCCACTTATAAATAAGAACATGCCATATTTGACCTTCTGCTCTTGTATTAATTTACTTAGGATAATGCCTCCAGCCATGTTGCAGCAAAGGTCATTATCTTATTCTTTTATATGGTTGCATAGTATTCCATGGTGTAACTTTCCCACATTTTCTTTATTCATTCTACCACTGATGGGCAATTAGGTTGATTCTATACCTTTGCTATAGTGAATAATGCTGCAATAAACATACATGCATGTGTATCTTTATGGTAGAATGATTTACATTCTGTTGGATATAAACCTAATAATAGGATTGTTGGGTCAAACGGTAATTCTGTTTTAAGTTCTTTGAGGACTCACCACACTGCTTTCCACAATGGCTGAACTAACTCACATTTACACCAGTAGTATATAAACGTTCTCTTTCTCTTTTCTCCACAACATCACCAATATCTGTTATTTTTTTATTTTTTTAATAACAGACATTCTGACTGGTTGAGATGGTGGTTCTCAGTGTGGTTTTCATTTTTCATTTCTCTAATGACTACTAATGTTGAGTATTTTTGGATGCTTATTTTCAATATTTATAGAAAATATTTTTTACATAACAACACTGGTCAAGGTTCACTAGAAGTATTGTAATAGAGACTAATCACCTGGCTTAAGGAAAAATCAAAGAAGCATCCAAGTGTCATGTCACTACAGAACTTTATGTGAGCATATATGTGCATCAATGAAACATGAAAATATTTATGGAATAAAACATGCCAGGCTACCAAAAGTATTCACTTCAGAGGGATAGAAATGCAATGCCTGCAGTGGAAAAAATTATTAAATATTTTCTTCTGCATCTTTGGATAGTTTTATATGTATCAAATAGCATCTAATTATCTTGTAACAATTTACACAATTGATAAAGAAAAAATACCAATATAAGTACATACATGTATGCCAATACATATAGAGAGGCTAATTTAGGTTATCCTCAGAAATCAGTATCTGCATATATTTATCCTGGATATCAATGAAGCATTACACATCAAAATGATGTACATTAATTTGAAATAAAGTTTGACCTCATGCTTTTTTGCAAGTAAAGGTTTGTCTATGATCAGTGTAAATTCTAGCATATTCCATAACCATATCTTCCTACTGATCAAGAATATACAACACAATACAATTTCTATTATACCCATTTTGTGTTACTGTGTTTTGGCATTACAAATATGAAAGTTATCTATTTTCTTTGTCTCACCAACATATAAAATAAGATTGAATTCAATTGTGCCATTTTAAAGGCAGCTAATATTTTAGTTAGTATAATACCACCCCTAAATTCAGAGTTTAAGTCTTTTGCCCATTCCCAGTTTAATGTTTACGATTTGATCAAAGAACAAGTAACTTCATTATCTAACCCATGATATTTATTACCATTGTATCCACAGATGAAAGTGTTTTTTGAATAACCTCTAAAGACAAAAAGCAAAATGGATAGGATAATAATATCATAGTATAAGTTAGCAGATATAATCAGTATATAACAAATTTTTATTTCTACTTGCTAACTTTTAAATAGACTGATTGTTCTTGGATTCTTTAAAAAGCAAAAAAGATTTATTACTAAGGAACAACTCCTAATACTCATAACCAATTTTTTGTTGTTACAGAGAAAAAGCAATTGAAATCCAAATATTAAGGCACTTTCTCTAAACTATGTAATTCAAATAAAACTAGTTAAAATAAATCTGGAGTAAATGATAAAAAACATGTTTGTTTGAATATCTACCATGTATAAGAATTATTTGCTTGCGATGACGCAAGGGTAGCTCTGCCTTCTGGAATATAATAAACCCCTCAGTGCTCCTTAAATCTCCTTAAATTATATTCTTGCTATGAAACTGTTCCTTACATATACTTGATTTTAATGGTTCACTTTCAATATAACCATCAGAGTATTTCCATATTAATAAAACAATCTTACCAACATACTGAATTTAATGTCAGAAACCCTGTCATTCATCTCAAATAACATCTGCCTTTTTCCATCAAGAACAAATATTTTGCACAATTTCATTTTTTTCCTTCATTTATTTTCCCAGATATGATATTTTGGAATCTCATATTTGTTATTCAACACATCTGCCATTAATAATTTTTGGTATTTTTCAGCTATATCATTGGAACAATTTGACTAAAGCATAATATTTCTGGCTTCCAATCAATAAATATGTATTCAAACATGGCATATAACCCCTATGCAATTAATCAGAGCAAAGCAAAGGAATGTGTGGAGTACGGAGACTTTGCAATTTCACACTAATAAACATAGGAAACAATTCAGTGATGAGCATTTAAAGCATCACAGTGATATATTTGGAAAGGTACAATCTAAATTCATCTCCAACCATGAACTTACCCAAGACTGTGAGCTCTGCAGAGGCACTAATATTCTCATTTTTATACGTGACAACACAGGTATACATTCCACTGTCATCGTCTGTCACATTGGAGATAAGCAAGTTGCTTCCACCCAATAAAGAATACTTTTTAGACCTGTAAGATACAGAGTAGGTGTAGAGTAAATGAGCACACAAATATATATTAGGCAAGATACTCAGAGCTTTAAATGACCTCCACCAAAGCTCAAATTAAGACATCAGAAAGAAACTCTATATGATAATGGTGTGATAACGTCAAGATTACTGATCAAAATTTCACTCAAGGTAAACTACTCCCATTGGAAGGTTGTGTGTAGTGAGCAAAGAAATGAAGTAGATTAAACTTGAAACTAACTTTAGTGCTATAAATTGTAGATAATCTAGTCCAAATATCTCATTTTGGATTTGAGAACCTCAAGGTCCAGAGAAGTAGTACTCTGGAGTGAAAATCAATGTCCTGAAATCCAATTTAGTGATTTTTGTACAAAGCCATATTTTATACTGAAGTAAGAGGGCTTGGCTATATCCAGAGAACACACCTTGATGTGCTGAAACTGTAACTGGATTTCTTGGGTGTCCTAATGTTCTCAGAAATATTGTAATATCATATACCATGCCTTGTTGTTATCTAAATATTTAAGGTAAATAAAATTTAAAGATTAATTTATGATTGATGAACTTATCTTCTCTTTGAAAGTAGGTATGCTAAAAAGGAAAACACCAGTCCTCAAAATCAATGAAATTAATTCCTTAAGCAAGATCTATTTCATCAGAAAGACTAACTATTCCATTCTATTGACAATTTACTTTCTAACTGTACCTGATTATTAATGTTCGAGCAATTCAAAGTTGGCCAAGTTCTCCTGCCTTCCCTTAAATATTTGTTATAGCCGGGATAGTGAGTGATATAGTTGGAGCTAAAAAAAAAATTGCTCAAGCCCTGTAATGACATGCTACATATTTGAACTCAGAAAATTTTAGTTTCATTTTTCCCCTTAGCTTTACTAAAGTACAACTGACAAATAAAAATTACATACAATTACAGTGTACACTATAATGTTTTGGTATATGTATACATTGTGAAATTATCACAATCGAACTGATGATCATATTCATCACTCCACAGAGTTATCTTTTGTATGCGAGACATAAAATTAAGGATCAAACCTCTCTATATACTACTTTCTTATAATGGAATCCACCAAAATGTATCTAAAGACTTTTTGTGCAGGACCATCTCAAAGGTAACCTTGACTTTTTCTTAGTTTCCTTTAAGAATTGGTCTCATGAATTTTGGTCTTTTCCTCATCTTCTCATACCAGTGGCTAAATGTCTTTCATATACTGCATCATGCCAAGAAATGTGGAAAGAATACTCAATTATTATGAAAAACCATGTACTGCTATATCAAATTAGAGAAAGTAAATAGCAGCATATACTATAGAAAAGTTGACTTTACAAAAGTCTTAAATGAAATACCTGAGTTGGATGACTTCCTCGCCTCGTAACCAGGTAAAACTTGGCGGAGGATAGCCAGAAACACAACATTCCAGGACAGCATCTTTTCCTTCAATGGCTACTACATTGGATGGTCTTTGCAGAAAATACAGCTGTCTATGCAGTCCTGGATCTAAGAGGGAAAAACATAGTATTACATAATGTATGAAAAACATTGCAAAAATAAATGATATACATTGAAACTTTTTTCCTAACAAGACAAAAGATGGAAAGAAAAAAATTGAAAAGATGCCAATGAAATTTATAAACTCCTAAGAGTTTTTTCATCACCAGTTTATAGAATTATGACATTAGAATATTCTTAGCTATTGATGAGGCCATGGTATAGGGCACCAGCTTGAGGCTATTCATGTTTCTGAGGCTACCCGTAAGTAAATAGGCCTTGTTTACTTATCAGCATTGGAGAACAGAAAAAAATATTAATAACTTTTCTAAATGTTATTATCTAGAACTTCTTGATATGTTCAGTTTGCCTACCACCATATCTATTCCACTTTCTTCTACATTGTTTACTGCTTCTGTGGCTTGGAAAATAAGATAAATATATTAGAATTTGACATATTTGAACTGTGTTAAATAGCACACAGGTACTGAGAATTAGAATACACAGGTGCTGAGAAAATAACTGCTTTCTTAGAAAAGGAAGTTACATTTGTAGGACTTAAATTGGTTTATAACTAGTATGGCAGTGTCTGGCTTTTAAAAATTTCCACAACATTTGAAAGATTCACTTTGCCCTTAGACCTGAGACCCTGAGTCAATGAAGGACTCTGCATCCTTCTACTTCATCTGATGCATTTACTAGTTATATATATATGGAATATTACTCACTTTTACTAGAAGGTAACTAAAGCAGTGTTGATGCAACCTAGGAAGTCTTGATTCAATCATAAATGCATTTCATTCAAAGTTGCTAAGATTGTATCAGGTACAATAAGCAAAAAGTCCACAAAGGTCTAAGCCCAGAACGTAATGCTCAGGTAGGCTTGCTGACAGCAGCTTCTATTTCCCCTTCTATATAAGCTCCACTGATAATACCTGGGGACACACCAACACCAGTCATATCTATGGTTAGGGAGAGTTGGAGGAGTCTGTTCTACTCATGGCAATATCCTCTGACCAGACCTGTTGACTAAAATTTTGTCACTCAAAGTTTATTTAGTTGAGATAAGATGCTATGTTTTCAGGTAACCATTAAAATCCACATTTCCTGAGGAAGGCTTAATTGAAGCAATTTTCAACCTAATTCATTCAGTGGAATTAGCCTATAATCTGTCATTTTGCAAACTCAAAGCAAAATCTGGATGCAAAGATGATGAGGCAATGCTGTCTTTTAAACTAGGATCAGGGTGAAAAGAGTCGCCAAGGAAGGATAGACCCAATTGGGTCATAAGCATGAGCTGCTGGTGATCAGAGAGGATATAAAATAGGAGAAGTCCTAGGACACATTTGACATTATCCTTAGTCTTCGTTAGCCTGACCCAACTCCACACAGGTGGATCACAGGGTAATAAAACGATACCAATCCTCAAGCTAGTAGCTGGGATAGTAATTGTTATCTAAAGTACTCTCTCTGTGTACAAAGAAAACTTCACACTTTCTTAGTCTTCCCGCATCTGCTTCTGGTTATTCCAGTGACAAAAATAAATACTCTTCACAGTGAAAATATTGAAAGCATTTTCCAAATGTGTTCATCTTTATTATATCAATATTGTAGAAAAATGTCTCAAAACTTTTGAAAATTGCTGATGGTATGCTTCATTTCCTTTCTTCAGTGACTTTTCAAATCTAGTAAACATGGTTTGAAAGAAAATACGGCTTAACGATAAATTTCCTGAACAGGAAAGTTCCCAAAATATGTATTTACAAATAGTTGTCTTTATTATAGAGGCCTATGCATTTGGATATTTTACTTCCACCACCTGCTCCCCGGTAGAAATGTTTCTGCAACTTAGACTAAGTAATACGATTCTACAATAATCCCTGTTAAAAACATCAAGTAAGATCTACTTAATTTAATCATCCAGCTAAAAGAAATAACCTGGAACCTACGAATAATGCTACTAATTTACCCACAGAAGAAAGACTTTTTCTTTTCTTTTTTTTCTTGAGATAGAATCTCTCCCTGTCACCCAGGCTGGAGTGCAGTGAAGCTATCTGGGCTCACTGCAACTTCCGCCTCCTGGCTTCAAGCGGTCCTCCTGCCTCAGCCTCCTCAGTAGCTGGGATTACAAACGTGCACTGCCACGCCTGGCTCCTTTTGGTATTTTTAGCAGAGACTGGGTTTCACCATGTTGGCCAAGCTGGTCTTGAACTGCTCACCTCAGGTGATCTGCCCTCTTCGACCTCCCAAAGTGCTGGGATTACAGGGCTGTGCCACAATTCCCAGCCAAGGCTTTCAGCTCAAAACTATTTTACTTTGTTTTATCAGAAAAAAAAAATCATGCAACACAAAAATCGGTTTAATATTTTAAAATGTTTATTTACCAAGCAGTTAAACAGATAGTTCAGATAATTCTCATATATCAGGTCCTATCCCTTGCAATGCAGTTTCTCCTATTATAAACATCTTACACTAGTGTGGTATATTAGTTACAATTAATAAAACAATAATGATAAATTGCCATTAACTAAAGTCCATAACTTACATTATGGTTTACCCTTTTTCATAATTCTACAGGCTTGATAAATGCATGTCTTATATACATATTACAATATCCTTTGGAATAATTTTATCATCCTAAAATCCCTTGAGCTTCACCTATTCATCCCACCCCTGCCATGCCCTACCAAACTCCAGGCAACCACTGAACATTTTATTTTTTCTACAACTGTACTTTTCCAAGATGTCATATCACTAGAATCATAAAGTACATAGCCTTTTCAGACTGGCTTTTTTCACATAGCAATACACATTTAAGATTCCTTCACGTGTTTTTGTGGCTCGATAGGTCACTTATATTTATTGCTGGATAATATTCCATTGTCTAGCTGTACCATAGTTTATCCATTCATCTATTGAAGAATAACTTGGTGGCTTCCAGCTTTTGGTGGAATGTTTACATGCTACAAACATTCAAGCATACATTTTTATTAGGACATAAATTTTCAACTCAATTGAGTAAATACCTTGAGTGCAATTGCTAGATCGTATGGTAAAACTGTTTAGCTTTGTGAGAAACTGCCAAACTGTCTTCTAAAGCAGCTGTGCAATTTTTCATTGCTACCAGCAAAAAGAGTTCTACATCCTTGTCAGCATTTGCTATCGCCATTTTTTTTTTTTTTATTTTAGCCATTCTAATACTTGTGTCATGGTATGTAAGAGATGTTTTAACTTGCAATTCCTTAATGACATGATGTTAATCACATTTTTATATTTACTTTCCATTTTTATATCTTCCTTAGTGAGGTGTCTGTTCAGATCTTTTGTCTGATTTGAAATTGGTTTGTTTCTTTCCTTATCATTCAGTTTCAACAGTTTGTTGTATGTTTCGGATTGAAGCCCTTGATCAGAAGTGTGCTCTGCAAACTTTCTTTTTCAGTCTGTGGGTTGTTTTTTCCTTCTCTTAACATGGTCTTTTGTAGAAGATAAGTTTTTAATTTTAATAAAGTCCAACTTATCAACCTCTCCTTTCACAGATTATTTAGATGTTATATCTACAAATGCACTGTTGAATTTGCGTACTTACAATTTCCCTACAGTATCTTCTAGAAGTTTTATAGCTTTGTGTTTGTATTTAGGTTTATGGTCCATTTTGAGTTAATCTTTGTGAAAGGTATGCCTGGATTCTTCTCTTATCTCTTCTTTTCTTCTTCCCCCTTTTTCTGCATATGAACATTCAATTGTTCCAGCAGGACTTGTTCAAAAGGCTGTTTTTTCTCCCCAGACTTGATTTTGCTCAAAGATCACTTGACTGTATTTGTCTGGGTTTATTTTTAGGAGCTCTTTTCTGTTCCATTGACTTGTTATTTTTCCAATACCACACTATCTCCACTGTTGTAACTGTATAATAAGTCTGGAAATCAGGTAGTGTCCAGCCTCCGACTTTGTTCTTATTCTGTATTGTGCTCACTATTCGGGGTCTTTTGTCTTTTCAGGTAACTTTTAGATTCATTTTGAACTTAACCAAGTTGCTTGCCGATATTTAATCTTTGTCTTAAAATATCAATGCTCCAGGCGTCACTGGGCTTATATTGCGAAAAGAGAACCATCTACTATTACATTTTCAGATAGAGTACATATAGTCCAAATTACCCCAACCTTGACTTGGCTCATTTCAGTGACATTTGTTACCATTGTGGCTTCATAGGCATTGGAATTTGTGACCTTAATTATATGAAAATGTCAGCTTTTGCTGGAAAAACATGATTTTTATATCCTCAAGCTATTTCTTTGTATCATTTAGTAAATTCAAATACTAAGAAAATTCCCCCAAAAGATAATCAAATTTTTCATTAATAGTAAATAGTTCATATATTTTGCAACATTGTACTAGATTAAATATGATTTTAAAAAGTGTTAATCTTCTTTAATCCAAAAGGGAGGCCTTTTACTGTTGTTGTAAGTCAGGCCTAGCCTTGTATCTTGCTTTGACCAGAAGATTGTGGTCAAAGTTATGCTGCATGAGCTCTGCAGCTAAGGTCTCAAAAGGCCTTGCAGCTTTTGCCATTGCTCTCTCTGACACTACCATGTTAGTCTGGCCAACTGGAGGGTAGAAAGGCACATGGAGAACAATCGAGGCCCTCAGTCAACAGCCAGCACTCGCTGTCAGGCATATGAGTGAGGCTGTATTGAAATCTCTCTCTCAGCCAAATGCACGTAAGTGAGTCCAAGTGAAACCAGCAGAGAAACTGTTGAGATAAACTATAGAATCATAAGAAATCATAAATCATTACTGTTTTGAGTCACTAGATTTTTATAGTAGTTTCTATGCTACAAAAAATAACTGAAATATATACATAAAAATGAAAACAAGATCTCTGAAATTTAAAATATCGAGTAACTATTCTTGTTATTTTAGTTTGATTTCTAGTTTGTTTTTGCACTGCTAAAATGTTCTACAGAAATATTATTAAACTTGATATCTGCTGTATTTTTCTCCTTTATTAAAAATATGAGTTTTGGAGAAGAGGATTAAAAAGGTATATTTATATTTTTAAATGAGGAGGATAAAGATGCAATTTTCAAGGTTAACATTGTATGACGGAATTAAGGATGGTTTTATCAACTTTGGACTCTTGTGTTTTTTCCTAAAGGTTTTTAAATAACATGTAGTATTCTTAAAGAGTTATCTTAAACTCTAGTATTTCAAAGTATATAGAAATTGTACCAGGAGCAAACAATTATAAAAGTTAATGACCAATATTCAAGGCACATATTTAAGAGCAAATGAAAGTTTTTCCTCCAAGCTCCGTAAGTACAGATTAAAAAGACCTAGGAGATGTGAATTTAAAATTCTAGGTTGTGAGTCATGTTGACTAAATCGATTTTAATGGAACTATGATGAAATTAATAATTACTGATTAAAAATCATTTGTGTTCTGGTTATATGGGAACCCACTATTCAGATACAAATGCAGTTATTCGGCTAATAGAACATAAAGACTTTCCCAGTAAGTTAATGAACATAGTTTAATTACAGGAAAGGGAATCAGAATGCAAATTTTTAATGTTCTATTTCATAAGTTGGTTGGCAGGTACATACATGGTCATTTTCCTTTTTAAAATGTATACATATATTTCATATATTTGTATGTATGACATATTATAAAACTGAAAGAAAAATCTAAATATGGGTTCTAGAAAACATATTTGACAATAGCTTTACAGTCAAACCAGCAAAAAAAAAAAAAGATTTTTTCTAATGTCAAATTTTGTCATTAAAATCTACAAAAGCATACCTCTTTTATGTGATGTTCATGAACATAAATGCACAAAATTATGCAACTACTTCTCTAAACTGATTAAAAGCAGTAATGCTTTGCTTGAACTCCAACCCAGTTTAGCATTTTCCTATTAGGGAGAAAATGTTAACCTGATTCTTTGAACTGGTCTGTTTATTAACCTGGTGGCAGTACAGCTAATCCTCCCAGACAGCAAGAGGATAGTATGGAAATAAAGAAAAACAGTCATTGCAGTGATACTGATCTCAGACTACCCAGATTGCCTTAAAGTGTGGAACTACCCTATGGCAATATGTTGCCTTTGCTATTCTTTCCTTTCTCTCCTCTTCACTTTTTTCTAAATAGAAATATTGGCCTACTTTAGCTTAATCTGTTATCTGGGTTGAGGATGATCAATCTATAATTATTACAACAAAGAACAATGATGCAGACAGCGAATCCCAAACGGCTGGGTCTCAGGAACTTCTGCACTTTTGAAAATTACTGATGGCCCCCTTGAAGCTCGTTAGCTTTTGGTTATACAGGCTATAGCCACGAATATGTTCCATACTAAAAATCAAAACAGATTTTTAGCTGAGCGTGGTGGCTCACACCTGTAATCCCAGCACTTTGGGAGGACAAGGCAAGCGGGTGGATCATGAGGTCAGGAGATCGAGACCATCCTGGCTAACACGGTGAAACCTGGTCCCTACTAAAATTACAAAAAATTAGCCAGGTGTGGTGGCAGGCACCTGTAGTCCCAGCTAGTCAGGAGGCTGAGGCAAGAGAATTGCTTGCACCCTGGAGGCAGAGTTTGCAGTCAGCTGAGATCATACGATTGCACTCCTGCCTGGGCAACAGAGCAAGACTGTCTCAAAAACAAACAAAACACAGATTTTTAAAATATTGATTAAATATTTATTCATTTCTCTTTTGAAACAGGGTCTGTCTCACTCTGTTGCTCAGACTGAAGTGCACTGGCATGATCTTGGCTCACTGAAACCTCTGACATTCTGGCTCAAATCATCAGCCAAATAGCTGGAACTATAGGCACATGTCACAACACACAGCCAATATTTTTTGTTTGTTTTTGTTTTTGTTTGTAGAGACAGGGTTTCACCATGCTGCCCAGGCAGGTCTCAAACTCTTGAGCTCAAGCAATCTGGCTACCTTAGCCCCCAGAAGTGCTGGGATTTTAGACATGAGCCACTGTACCTAGTCTATCATTTATTTTTGTCACATCAAAAATAATAACTTTTTAAAAACCTGTATTTTCCAGAACAAAAATATTAGAGAATATAGTGGTAGTTCTTTCCATTTTTGTAAATCTTAAAACTTTATTGCTTTAATTTAAAAATACTTTCTGCATTCATGTTGTTCTGTTATGTTGCTTTTGTAGAATTACATAGAAACAATTTGATCTCAAACAAATATATAGTTGGAAAAGGGAGGTGTATTTTGATAGCCTTTTCATATAACTGTAGAGATATCCTTGAATACTTTAGCAAAACTCAATAAGCAGTGTCTTGAAAGTTGCAATATGAAATCTAGTGCCATATTGATGAACATTTTATACTATGTTATGTATCTGTTGACTTAGCTGGTATTTTGAATAGATCTTTTACCCATGCATGATTTTGTCACATCAATCACTGGTTATTTGGAGTGGTACATTGGATTAGACACATCTTCTCAATGTTGACGCATTCATAGAGTAGCGAAAAATCTCATTTGCTACTCTTACCACCAATCCCATCAGAAAGGTGTTTTACTTGTTGGGAAGCTGTCAAGCTCCCAGTGGCAGATGCATGTGTTACAAATTTCTAATTTTAACTTAAAAACTTGAATTTCATTCTTGGCAGTAAATATTATTTTCCTTGAAGTAGCTGGCTCACTTTGTTCATTTTTGAGAAATGCGTAACAAGTACTCAAGTCTGAATAGCAAGTTTTTCTGTTGACTGCCCTTTCAAGTAAAAATGATGCTTCATGAAGGAAAAAAAAAAGGTAGCTAGTCCAACTTGAAACTCAAGCGATCTCAGAAATGTTTATCATGCAAAACCCATTATAGTTTCATTTTTTTGTGCGTATTTTTTCTATGTTGACATTTGAAATACTAAAAATATATATACTTTAAGGATTGAGACAATAAAATTAATAATTTTCACTGCTTTATCATGGATATTCTTAAGCCACCATGGTTAAAAACAAAAAACTCAAAAGATATATTAGCATTATTATTAAAATGAATTTTTGACCTTGCAGATACCCTGAAAACATCTCAAGAAATTCCAAAGCTCTAGGTACCTACCATACTTTGAAAACAAATGCAGACACAGTCTCATAAAATTAATCATGTTTCTGAAATACTCAGGAAGCCCATTTCCCTTCAACATAAAAATAGTTTTATATCTTTCAAGTAGAAATTGATAAAATATATTTCCTCTTTCCCCCATCCCCTTTTCCTTCCTTCCTCTTTTTGCCTCTCCTGCCCCCTTTGTCTTATTTTGCATTTGAGAAGATAATGCAAAACTTAAATATGTTCAATTACTGTATTTCAGCAATAGTTTGTTAAAAGTCTAAGAGCATCTTGGATCATATAACCCGACACATTTATTTACACTTAATATATTCAGAAACAAAAAGTCAACTATCATCAGGCCCCGTGCACTAAAGAAGGGAAGGTGTATTAGTGAAAGTGAAGAGAATGTTTTCTTTTTAAACAATTTTAAAAAACATTAAAACATTACAATGGTTGAATTGAGTCTGTGTGGCCTGATGAGAGGCATATTTCACTCTCCACATTCATCAATTTTCCCAAATGCCTTAGGGGCCACATAATTTTGTCTTTCCTCATGGTGGATGACCAGGCTGGCCATATAAAGTATTAAACCTGGAACACTTCTTAGAGTGTAAAACACACACACACACTCCTTACAATTATTTTAGGACGCTGGGTGTGATCGGAACAATCCTGGGTAAACTAGAACTTATGCTCATGCAGTGATGGCTAGGACTTTCCTTTAACAGGGCCATTTCCGCAAACATTTATTTAGAAACCTCAACACCAAACTTATGGCGGTGAATCTGAAGAATAACTGAGGCACAGAAAAATTAAATTATGAACTGTTGACATCTGCATTGGCAAGAAAAAAAAATACCGGTTTTTACAACTTAATAACTGTCTTCTTCAAAATAACCAGTAGCTGCTTTTAATTTATATGTTTCTAAATACAAAAGCCTTTCTTCATTGTGTGCTCCTTGGCTTTCTTTATTAAATTCCTGCCTCCATAGCATATCAAACACATTTCCAAATGGAAATGAAAGGACACTGCAGGCTACGGTGGGGTATTCTCTTTGATTTCTCCCCAGGCATAAGAGCTACAAATTAATTTAACTTCAGAGAGCTAGTTTGTTCTGTCTGCATCCTTGATTTCAAGCTAACCTACTGTTCACCTGCTGGCTGCGTAGCCTTCCCCCATCTAGTTCTGTTTTAGAAAATTCAGCAGGTACCATGAGCCTTCAAACACCAGCAGGTACTCTAATAAGTGCTCTGAGCAAAAAATTTCATGAAACTCTTTCTAACTCTGTGTTTAGAATATTCTTTATTGAAAAGCCAGCCTAATCCAAACTGATCACAGGAATCAGAATTTATTTAATAAAAAATGAAAAACTCCATCTGGCTGTAAGCCAAGGAGCTTTGAACATGGAGAAAGGAGCCATTTCTCCGGAGCTATTATTCACCACTCTAGGATTCTCTTATTTTCTTTCCTCGTTTACACCAATTTAGTACTAAAAATGACATTCCCTCTCTGTAAATATTCCTACATCTGTTCTTATTTCCTCTTTCTTTCTCCATGTACACATACATATTGCTATTTCTAGTTAGAGTCTGGCGGAAGAAAGGAGAGCATCTATTCTTATCACTGGCGTATGGCTTCTACCCCTTGTGTCTCACAGCAAATTTCGAGTCTATCAGTTTCATTTTGTAGCAAGTCTGAAGGAAGTGATTTTTTTTATATTTTTAGATTTTTTTTTTAAATTTTGCAGCTGACAGTAGAATCCCAGAAAACAAATGTTGCCATTATAATGTGTCAAAGTTAGTTTGGAAGATCCAAAAATCTTCATAATTTATAGATCTATGCATAAAGCACCATTAAAAACTTTCCAGAAAAGTAATGTTTGTGATTCTGGCTCTTGTTGTTTGGTAATAAACCGAGGCATTTGGATGATTTCCCATTTTGCCAGTGTTGAATCAATAAAGGCATGCCCATAACTTATGACTAAATTTGTCCTTTTTTTTTTGAGTTCCAGGAACAAATTGATGGCAAATGAGGCCAGAGAAAGAAGCAAGCTCCACAGGTCTTTTCCCCATTTTTTTGGTGACTTTTGCTTCATGGGTTCCAAGTTTGGCTTCCACACACCCTCAGGGAGGCTTTCTTGTTCATGTGAGAGTAACAGATGACTGCTTGGCCCTTAAGATGACCCACCTAGGGCTGTTAAATGTCACATTCTTAAGTAAATGCAGAAATGATCATCTTTTGGCCTCATTAGACCCTTGGGAATTAGACTCTTGGGAAAAAAAACAGGTTCTCTCCTTTCCAAGAAATATCCATTCCTCTATGTGGAGGACAATCTCAAATATACTGTTTTTGCTTTTGAACTCGTGAGATATAGTAACTTTTCAGGGAACAGTAGCCAACAGAATATAATATAATCCATACCTAACATCACTCAAGGTCAAGGATGAAAATAGAAACAAAAAAAACAGATTTACAGAGGGGGAGGATCACTGATTTTAGAATGATAAACATGACAAGAAAAATGTAATCAGTCCCCAAGTTTTTAAATTTTCAGCTTGGAATCCTGAGTCTTGTTGATGTCTCCCCAAATAGCACTTGGAAATGAAGAATTACATTTTAATTCAGAATCAAACAGAAATGGTCTACGTATCAACAGTAAGTCATTTTAGGCTTACCAACATATTAGGCTTTGTTACATCTGAATGGAATTTAATCAGCTCCACATGAAAGACTGGCTATCTTGGTTATCTCACATTGGTTAAATAACCTGACCTACTATAACTAATTCCACTGCAACATGATTGTCAGTTTACTTTTTTGCTGTGCCTAGGCCTGGTTCCCAAAGAGATCAGGATAAAGTTATCTGCTGTGGAGAGGGGCACAGACAGAATGACATGGAATTTAGTTGTACATAATAAAAGATGTCCTATCTCCTTTTGGTGTGATTTGAGTGACAGCATAAACTAACTTAAACATATTTTTACGAATCTAAAAATAGAATAATCCCATGTTTTTTTTAAATTGATTTTTGATCATTAATTATTGTGTCATAGCATGGCCTTGTGGTTTTTAAGGATTATGTTTTGTCTTGCAAACCTGAATTCTTAAACTCTAGGATTATAAAGGCAGAGTTGAGGGTGAATGTGGGGAGAAATAATAAATGAGATCCTTTGTAGTGAAAAGATTTGAAAAGGTCGATGTCGTCCACACTCTTCTCTTAACAGATAAGGAAACTAAGGATTTGAGAGGATTAGGATTGCTCATGTGTAATGAAGATCAAATACTATCAAGCTTATTTATCTCCTGACTCCTATTTCTAAACCAATTCCTCTTGTACCATATCATACAGCAAAGGAAAATAATGTTACTGGAAAGGTTAAAAAAAGGTGAAATCATGTAGCAATAAGTTACCAGAGAGGAAAGAGATGCAAGAAACTCTGACTTCTCTTAGATATGAAAATAAAATGCAGAAATGTGCCAGGACTGCAGATAAACAGCCGAAAGCATTTGGAATGAACTACCAATAGACAAATTAATACTTATGATACCAAGAATCCAAAATCAGTTAATGTATTACCAGAGAAATAATCTTCACACAGAAATCAAATTATCTAAAACTGGAAACTCTAAAATGCTAAGATAATTATAATAGCTACTGAGGGCTTTGAAGTTCTAAGCATTGTACTTGGCTTGTCAAACTCAAGCCTCACAACCACCCTATGAAATAAATGGCATTACTCGCTACATTTTATAAGATAAAGATTTAGATTAAGTAACTTGCCCTAAATTGCACAACTATTAGGTAGCTAAACCAAGATTTGTACTTAATCAATTTGTGTCAGACCCCACAATATTAACCACTGATTATAACAGTAGTTCAAATTGGGAATTTTTAATATTTGTAAACTGGTCAATATGAAGTCAAAATGAGCAGAATCCATGGAAATGGGTTGTGATAGTCCATATGCAGACTTTTCATGCCATCTGAATTAAATCTGATATATCTAGGAAACATGGACTTCACATGGCTTAAATACAATATGATCATATAGTTCATTTTTTCCCAGTATAAGTGAGAGGAGCACAAGAAACCATTGTATCCATCTTAAATCTATGAAAGGCTAAGTGTACTCTGTTTATTCCCTGGTATAAGAAAAAGTTTTATTCAAACTAGATTTTTAAAAGGAAAGCACACTATGAGAAAATCCTACAATGTAGTAGAAAATCTTTATGAGAGAAAAATATCAGGTAATGCATTAGCTTAATATGCTGTTCACTTCCTTTTGTTTTTGGGGTGTATGTTTATGTCATATATTCATTGCTCAAAAACCTTCAGTGATGCTCAATCATCAACAAATAGAATCAAGTCTAAATTCCTAGGCATGGAGTTTCAGGATCTCCATACAGTGAGTTCAACTTCTCATTCCAGATTTATCATCTACTGGAATCATTCTATAAACAGTTCTTCCCTTACGATCTATGAAAGTAATAATCTATAAAAAACCTTCTGATTTCCCAATTAGTTCCTTGTCTATGTTCATTTGGAACTAGATTTGTGTGCCTGAATTTGCCCTTCTCTACGTTAGTCATATGGCTACATGAATTAACTACCCGGCTTGATAATAAATTTTAAAAGCAAATAATGTGTTCTTTTTGTTATATGGATCACTAATCCATAAAAATGGAATCTATTTTCTATCATGTAACTACAATATATTTTTACAGAAAATATAGAAAATAGATTAGTTTTGAAATATAATATTTATTAAAACTAAAAAGTTTAATGTACCATTGAGTAACAAATTCTTAGGGATGAACAAAAATCTAAAATTACTTGTTTTAAAACTAAAGGTAGGATTTTCCTTTCAAATAAGATGTATTTTAGAATGGTTTCTGCTAATATGTATTTCAATTAAAAATTATAAAGAAAAATGCCATATTTTAGTGAAATTTATTTCTTTAAAAGCCAGTGACTCTAATTAGATACATATTTAGTTCAAGTCTATACAGGACTCAGAGTCATCTAATTGTAGTTAAACAAATGAACAATAGATTGAATTACCAATTGATCAATTCAATTAGGCCATTAAGCAAACTAAAATAGGAATTCCATTGTGTAAGCCAGTAATTTTAGTCAACCTAGTGCCCAAACCAGATTTATAATTCTTCAATTCAATCTCCTTCTTGGCACTCAGACATGATGCGACATGAATAAAGTGAACTTGACAACCACAATAGCTGCTTCAGTTCATCATATGTTCACCATCGCACACAGTAAGACATTTTAAAACATCTCAACTCTGACTTAGTGTTTTGTTATTGAAATTTTTAAAAACACTTTAGAGCAATTTGTTACTGATTCTGTTACACATGTGTAATTTCTGTAAGCAAAAATTCAATTTGTCTTAAAACATTAATCAACAAATGAAACTAGGTACTAATTTTCTTACCTTTAATGAAACAAAGAATTATGTTAATCTGGAAGAGATAAAATTTTATGGGAAATATCTTCTAAATAATCTGTAATTTGTTTTAAACACAATAACACTACTCTCCCACTTCCAGTCTCAATGAACAGTGCAACTAACCAGCTTTCATCACAGTCTGGATTCCATCCCCTCACCCATATGCCACATGTGGTATGTTTCCAGGACCAAACATCTTCATTTCTGGATCTTTTCTGATTCTTCCTTAGTAGCTGCTTTTGGTCAGTTCTCTCCAGGATGAACGTTGTAGCATTCCACTTCATCCTCCTTACCATTTAACTCGCTTCCTTCCAGCTTCTTCCCTTTTATCGCTTCCTGCCTTTGAGCCAGTCAAACAGAATATATGCAGTTCTCCTGAAAAGCTTTTGATCTCTATTTTCCTTATGCTTTGCGCATGATGCTCTTTTCCATGGTGTATATTTCTCTTTGTCTAGCTACTACTTGTTGGTATTTCTCTTATGAGGGCAATGGTGCTCCGTGTTTTCTTCTTTTACAGCTCAGCCTACTGGCTTTATTTCCCCCATGACTGTAAGCTTTTGTAGGGTATGTAAGCTTTTTTCATTCCTAGCAACCAGCAAGAAGCCAGGTACATAAGATTCACTCAAAAGTTCATTCAGTAACGTATTTATTTATTTAATGAATAAAGTAGAGCTGTGCTGAAAGATCGCACTTTAAAACTACTGTCTGTTAAAATCTGAATTTAATAGACCTCCATTACTTGGTGATTGAAGACACCTGATATATAAAAGAGGCAACCTGAAATAAGTTTTACTTAGACTTGAGTAAGAATACTAAATTAAATATCATTTAGAATTATATAAGTATAAACACATACATACATTCAAACACTTCTTATGAACTATGGTAAAAATGAATTTAGGGGAAAGTTGCAAAATTTCTCATTAACAGCTACCGATGTCTCAAACTAAAACAAGATATAAATAACTTCATCAGTCAACATGGTGATTTAGTGACTCTGGAAAAAAGATATACTTTTTAAGAGTTCTAACCATCTGGCACCATATTTAATAGTCCTAAGTCATGCTAATATGATATGTGTATATGTGCATGCATGTATTATTAATATGTATACACACATGTATTATATATTTAATTTGTTACGGCCTCAAAATGGTACTTACAGAGAGTAGACATTGATTCAGAAAGGATTAGGATGATTTTTAAAATGAGAGAACCCTAAGTGGCAACTAAGAAAAGCAGATATTTGCCATTCATTCATTCATTCATTTACTCATTCATGCTCTCGATCTTGTACTTACTGTTCATCTGTGAATTTGAACTCTAAACCAACTTGCAAATTTGAGGATGTGTTAAATACATTCTCCTTTAGCAAGTTCTTTACTTGGCAGCTAGCATACGAGACAGGTTTAGCCACGTATGACAGTAACTTGTGTGTGTGTGTGTGCATGCGTGTGGGAACACGTGCATGTAATATCTTAACTTATACTTTTTTCTGAGGTTTATATTCGAATTCATAGAATTAAATCAATCCTCATCTGATGTGATGCCTTTACAAAAAAATCGGTTTCAATTCAGCTAAAAAATAGTCATGCATCTCAAAAGTACAACATATTCTCTATTTTAGGCATATCAGTAAAACCAAATTTGGCTTTAAATAAATCTCTATGGATTGCAATGCAAATGGCTGTTGCAAGGTGAACAAATAAAGGTAAATTGGCATATGATTATTATGTCTATGTGTCTTTTAAAACTTTGCATTTCACATTTAATATTTCATTAGTTCAACTTGATTCCTTAATACCACTGGAAAACAGACTTCCCTGTCAGACTAAGATAAGCATATTCTTGCAAATTTTATGTGCATCTTACCTTGGCTTCCTATCTGATATTCTCAACAGATGCATTATTAATAATACATGATATAAATATTTTAAATTTTGTGTATGTAATGGGTACATAAATAGATGCTTGTATGTGTTGGGAATAAATGCTAGCTTTGCTTCTGTTATTGCCTAGTGGATGAAATGTAAGTGTTGCCAATAGTTATTGATACATTTAAGTCAGTATCCCTGTAGACTAATGGAGTAGAGAATATACAAAAGAGAAAGAAGTTTTAGAGATGTCCTCATTAAAGCACCTGGAAACTTTCAATTGAATTTCCAATTTGCTTTTAGAATTACAGGAATGCTACTCTCTGCATACCTGAAGTATTTGTTGTAACTACACACAATTAAGAGTGCGGAGACCAAAGCCAACATCCATGCTTTAAGATGTAGTCAGTTCCAATTACTCAAGTGTGTACCTTTTTTGTGATTCTCAGAAGAGCATCTAAGTCAGTCTTAAAAGTTTGGTTAAAAGAGAAAGTAGGCATTACATGGGTATACTACAGTAGTGGTTATTAGAAGAGAAGAGATCTTAGGTAACATCCAATCCAACCCTGACTATTTAGAATCAGAAAATGAGGCCAGTGTCTTAGAGATTTGCCAGACAAGAGAACATAAGAGTTGGAGAGAAATGACTTTTTCTTACCATCATACCAATCATACTCTATTGTAATTACTTACATGTATATGTCCACCCAGAACTTTAATGGGCCAAACTCTGGGACAGTCTTAGTTACTGCCACATACCTAGTACTTACCACAGTGCTTCTCAGGAATAAGTGTAGGAATGGACAAGTAAATGATTGTTCAGGCTCGGCACAGTGGCTCATGCCTATAATCCCAGCAATTTGGGAGGCCTAGACAAGCAGATTGTTTGGGCCCAGGAGTTCGAGACCAGCCTGGGAAACAGGGTAAAACCTAGTCTTTACAAAAAATACAAAAAATTAGTCAAGTGTGGTGTCACAGGGCTGTGGTCACAGGTACTGAGGCTGAGGTGGGAGGAGCACATGAGCCTGGGAAGTCTAAGCTGCAGTGACCTGTGATCATACCACTGCATTCAGCCTGGACAGTAGAGTAAGATCCTGGTCTAGAAAAATTAAACAAATAAAAACATTGTTCAATATTGACTTAGGGAATATTCTTAACATTGCTAATTTTCATCTTCATCCTTTGAAATGAATAAAAACTACTACCCGTTAGACTATTAACAGAGGAAAATGAAATATGTGAGAAATGCTTACCAGTTATAACAAGTGAATGAATAAAGGAAAGATATCTGTTTCTACAGAAACTTCAACAACTAGACATGAAAAAAATAAGAACAGCTTTTGGCAAAATCTCATCAAATGCTTCAGCAAGCAAGAAAGAAATAATAAAAAACCAAACGCAATGACCAATACAGAACTTACAGCAATTAGAAATATCTGTTAAAGAAAAAATTGTTTTTCAACTTATTCCAGAGAATATCAGTCTGAAGACAACAAAGAGCATTGCAATACCTGATAAAATTCTGACTTCTGCTTCATTTCCTGTTCTTGAGCTGGCTGGATTTCGAGCTGAGCATCGGTAAATTCCAACGTCCCCTGGTTGGAGTCGGCTGATCTGCAATGCTCCAGAGGGCAAGACCACCACTCGGGAGTCACCTGGGATTGGAGTCAGGTCTTGTTGGTTCTTCTGCCAGTGTATTGTTGGCATGGGCTCCCCAATGACTTCACACTTGAGTAGCACTGTGTCTCCCATGAAGGCTGTGACAGATTCTGTCTGGGAGAGGAACCTCAGCGGTCCTAGGAGAAAAACAAGAAGGAGGAATAAGTCTTTCAAATAAAGCACAACAATCGCCAGTTA
>NW_016107593.1:1880588-1923522 GCF_001604975.1 Cebus imitator
AAAGAAAGAAAAAGAAAGAAAGAAAGAAAAAGAATCACACATTTTATTCTTTATAGAAAATTATATTTTACAAGGTATTTACTCAAGTATCATCCCATTTGCTCTTCACACTTTGTCACACTTTCTGTCTGGCACTACAGTATGGTCAGAGGCTAAAAAATAATGAAGATGTGCCATGCATCTCTAGAAGCTTACTATGTTGTTACTATTGGTAAATAAAAAAGTGAAATTCCACATCTAGTTCAGTTTTTAGGTTACAATCCTACAGACAGAAACTTGTTCTTCCGAATCCTGGTCCTATGGACAGAATTCCTGTTACTCCACTTTGGACAAAGGATTATGAAGCCATGAAGATTCATGAAGAACTGGTCATGACATGACCACCAATTAGGAGTAACATGAACCATCAATTATAATAAAAAATTATAAAAATTATAATAAAAAATGTCTTTTAGGCTTGACTACTTAAGATAAATGTCCATCCATATTTGCCAGGTATGGCTGTGGAGTAATGAAAAAGACCTAAAAGCTGGAATTAGAATAGCTTGTGTTTTTAGCATAGTTGGGCCACCTATTGTATATGAATACTCTGGAAATTTGTTTCATTTCTTTGGGCCATGAAATGGGATAATGTCTAATTCACATGGTCACTTTGTTCATATAAAATAACGTGCGAAAAACATGCATTAATATGAAAGATGAAGTAAATATAAGGAAAAAAGAGAAGAAATAAACTGGCCATTACCAAGCGTAAGCATGCTAAGAGAGAAGACTTCTCCACTATGACATTCTACATGAGATGGGTAGAAGATATTTTCACCTTGCTATCTCAAACCCCCTTTTATGAACAAGTGGATATTTGTGATCCTAATTTTTGACCGTGAAATTTTTGTGGTTTTTTTTCAAATGATTACAAAGAAATCTATGGTTATCAATTATGCCATTGAAAAACCATTGGCAATTTTATTTGTTAGAGAAAATTCAAAAATTTTAATCATTATTTATGGTTGCTATTCATCCCAGTTAAATTCTGATATTTCTATTTTCATTTGAGTCATGCCAGAATTGTTTTAACTGTATGCACATGTCACAAAGAACTTTGATCCATTCATCAGTCTGGGGTTCATGTCAAGTTTTACTAATCATATTTTATGTTACTGTGTTGTTGATTTTATAGATTTAAGTCAACATTCCTCAGGTCCAAGTTTAAATTTTGTCAAGAAACCTTCATTTTCTCATTAACGTTTAGTAAACAAAATTCCACTGTGTTAAGTTTTAATTTGAGTCTATTAATTTTCATAATCCTAATTTTTCCCACAACCTGATAAAAATTTTTCTGTGGCCAAAAGGGCAAAGGTAAAATGGCCTAGGCCAACTCATAATGTAATATGAGAGAAAATAAGCAATGCCATAGAGATGCTATTTCACTTTCTTCCCTAAGTGAAGGTGAAATTTTATGTCTCTTTTAGGGATTAGAGTTTTTGGACCACAAATTAACTGAATCTATGAAATTAGACCAAAATTACATATGGCTTAGGTACAAGCTGCTAAAGGATATCATTCATTATAGCTATATCCACAGAAATAGACCAGCAATCCTAGATATATTAAGATTGTTCTTTGTACGAATGATTAATGCTATACCATGCAGAAACCTTAATACTGATGCAAATATAAATTTGTTCTTCACATATAGATTATAAAGTTACTCATCTGATTCTTAAACTAAGGCTCTGAAATCTGTATCCATGAGGCTACCTGGATAAACACTACAGATTACCTAAAGGGGGCGCCAGCCACTTGCCTAATTTCATTCTTTTTCAGTTAGAAAAACTCATCTGTGTCTGTGCCACATCTACATTGGGTGAAGAACAAAAGGAATTAGTTAACTTGTACCCAGACTTATTGCTCAAAATCCAGTTTCCAGACCATCTGCAGTGTATAGTTTTGCGTCTATTCCAAAGAAGTACATAATCTACTACAGATTGGCTCAGATACGGATTTAAGGCATGTACTTAAACAGAGCATGATCTGTAGGTAACACACAAAGCAAAACTGCAATGTAGTGATAGATGTGAGGCTTATGTAGGGCAATGAGTTTTAAACAAATTTTATTTAATAGTTTTCTTGGTTGTCATCCCTAGTATTATATTTTATAGTTAAGGAAATACAGTCAGGAACAGTTTTCTAATATACAGAAGTTATACATTTAATACATGTAGGTGAGAATAAAATTTTAAGTTAATTTTAACAATCTGGACATTTATATATTCAGATTTATGGTTCTTTAGAAGTTATACACATTGGATAAACTGAAAGCATTTAAACCATGTATCCATGGTGGCTCACACCTATAATCCCAGAATTTGGGGAGGCAAAGGCGGGAGAATCACTTGAGCCCAAGAGTTTGAAACCAGCCTGGGTAACATGACAAAACCCAACTCTACAAGAAATTTTTAAAAATCACCCAGGTGTGGTGTCACACACCTGTGGTCCCAGCTTCTCAGGAGGCTGAGGTGGGAGAATCACCTGAGATCCGAGACAGAGGTTGCAGTGAGCTGAGACTGTGCCACTGCAGTGTAGCCTGGGTGACAGAGTGAGACCCTGTCTCAAAAAAAAGAAATAATGAAATAGCAAATAAAACATCTATTTTACACACGAATATCTATTCCATTCAAAAAACATATTTTCAAGTAGGTTCTAGAGCCTAGAATATGTAAAATGAAGCAATAATTCAAATTGATACTCAACAATTGGTTTTCTATATAAACATCTACCTGGAAGAATTAGATACAAAGCCAGGGATTGCATATTAATATAATTAGACTTAATAGAATTGGTTACTATTCTGCATATACTCTATGATGATTTCAGATCTCAATAAACTGGGGTCAGAACTGCAACCCGTTTAAAAGTTAACAATGCTTGAAAATTTCACATTGTTGATTACTTGTCAGAGTGAGAAATTAAAAACATGATGTGTAGTCTTTTCTTTTTGTCTCTAAAAGGGGAACTCTATACATTCAAAAGCAATTCTAAGTTTATAAGGTTGTATATGGCTTAACTTAATGCTCCCAATACTGTGCCAAATTTTAGCAGTTACATCTTATGGTAGTGTAACAATCCAGAACAGTCTTAAAAGAAGAAGTTATAGACTATCAACTTAGTACTACAGCTTCAAGGCATGTAACATCTAGTAATGAACAATAAACTCACTGTAACTCATATGTATGAAATACTGTATTTTCAGAAAAGTCATTTAATGTTTTAATGTAATACAAACGATTCCCATGCTTCATTCAGTGAGGGATACAGGTATAATTTTCACTAGATCCTTGTGAAAAATAGCTAGCTGCTTAACAAGAGCCCATTCACGGAAAAAGTCTGGTTCAGACTCATTAGGCCACATCTGATCCATTGTAATCACAGCAGCAATGGTCTTCCTATCTCTCTGTTTTTCTCACTCAAACGCATTTCAAACATAATCAAAACGTCAGTGCTCCCACACCACCAAAGTTTTTGCTTCACTCAGGAAATCGTGAAGTTCCCCAAATGTTCTGGCATTGTCTTTTGCCCCAAAACAGGCAAAGGGTTTTTTTAAATACATGCCCAGGCATCTAGCACCATGTGCCTTTCAGACTCATTTTCCACAACTTCTGCAAAACAGTTCTCAGATCTATTGACCTTGTAAATGTCCTAAACATGGTTTCTTCTTGGCTGTATTTCTCATGAACCTTCCTCTAAAAAGGAACACCGTCTCTCCTATCAAATCTCTAGTCGTGCTTCAGGCACTGAGTCAAAAATTTCTCCCTTTTTTCCTAGTCTTACTTACTGGAAATCATGATCCTACCTTTTAAATTTTTATAGTACTCATAACTTGCATATACTATAAAAAGTTGGATGTATAAATAAAAGCTTGAAAGTATATGTACATTCGTGTGGATGTTTTCTGTATTTTATTTCTGTGAAGTGTATCAAATATTTACTGAAAGAAAAAAATACACAAATATTGGTGGAGGTTCTATGGGACTCTAAATAGAGTATTGAAGACATCCAAATTTTGAAAGCTGGGTTTGAGCTTTGGCTCTGTCACTTTCCAACATACTCTGTAGCAGTTTGGAATAATGAGATTACCTGGAGTCACTTCTCTACTTCATTAATGAGTTAGATGACTTTGGGAACAGATTCACTTTTATTATTTGTACCATTTTAAGCACCTTTATAAATGACCTTATTTAATCCCCACAATGGCTCTTTAAAGGCAGTACTATTATCATCTCCACCTTTTAGATGGAACTGGTACCAAACTCTTTCAAATGTTTATAGTAGGATTATTATGTTGTCATATTTTTTTTAGCCAGAGTCTTACACTGTCGCCCAAGATGAAGTACGGTGGTGCGATCTCAGCTCACAGCAACCTCTGTCTCCCCAGTCCCACTGACTCTCCCGCCCCAGTCTCCCAAGTAGCTAGGATGACAGGTGCGTGCCACCAAGCCTAGCTGATTTTTGTATTTTCAGGAGAGACGGCATTTCACCATGTTGGCCAGGCTGATTTCGAACTCCTGACCTCAAATGATACCCCCGCCCGCCTCGACCTCCCAAAGTGCCAGGATCACAGCCACTGCACCCAGCCCATGATTGCTATTTTTAAAGGTTTAGTATTGAATTATTATACTTCTTAAAATATTTTATTTCTCTGACATAAATGAAAATATTTCAAAAGGACTTTATTTTATATGTAATACTCTTCACTCAACCCACAAGTAGCAGTACTGTACTGAGTACAGTTGGTTGTTTAGTAAGTACATTCCGCCTCACATTGAATTCCTATAGACATACTGCACTATTCAAAATAGCAGACAAAGGATTTTTGGTGATTTCGGAAGGCTTACACCGTTAGCCCAGGAAAAGGTTGTTTTTAATAATGGATTTCAAAGTTCCTACCTTCATACCTAGCCTGGCCCAAGGTGCTATGGCAGCTTTAAATAGAGGAACACCTGGTCTTGCTGGAAGTGTCCCACATAAGCCAACCTACAGATTTCCATATTATTTGGATCTCCATGCATTAACAAAGATCAGAACCTATTAGTGAGAAACCGTAAAAAGGAAAGAACATTTTGTTTTACATATGGAAAAGTCAGACACATATGGAAGCTCTGTTTAATCTCCTGATAAATGATAAAGACAGCTTTAATTCAAATTTTATAAGTGATTGATACACAGTAAAAGTGCCTGGGCTTCAGCCTCAAAAATTATACTGATGTCAACAGTTCTAATCATAGTTGAATAGGAAGCATTGTGTGCTATTAGCAAGAGATTCAGCACCATTACGAAACTACCATAGAGAAATGGGTCTCACCTTGTTTATTTTGATTCCTGCAAAGGATCTTCCACTGTTCTGTAACACTAATTTTAACACTAAAGGATTCATTAGGAGTCTACTTATATGTGTTACTTTGTTAAGTGTTCCTCAATGCCCGTTAAAGAGCTGTAACCCCAATTTGTTCCTAGAACCTTTATTATTTATCCATTCTCATTACCTCATGGTGGCTTTCTCCCAGTTAGAACCATCTGTCCTACAGGTTTTATTTCTAGCACTTACTTCAATGTAATTAATTAACTGGAATTTATTTGATAGCCATCATCAAGACTAATTTGTAAATTCCACAAATCAGGGTTGAATCTATCTTATTCTATCATGTTAGCACTAAGCATGGTATATGGCAAATACTTGGCCATCAAATATACGTTGAATGAAAAATATATATCGTTAAGATAGTCAGTTTAGACAAATATTCCAAATCCTAAATACTGGAAGGTTTAGGAAAGACTAGCAATAACTAGGAAAGCGTAAAAGGTTAAAGGAGCCTTGGAGTGGTGGCTTATGCATCTAATCCCAACACTTGGGGAATCCAAGGTGGAAGGATCACTTAAGGACAGGCATTCAAGACAAACTTGGTCAAGATAGAGAGATTCTGTCTCTATAAAAAAATTATTTTAATTAGTCAGATGTGGAGTTGCACACCTGTATTCCTAGCTACTCAGGAAGCTGATGCGGCAGGATCACCTGAGCCCAGCAGTTCAAGACTGCATGAGCTGTGATCATGCATCTGCACTCCAGCCTGGGTAATAGAGAGAGACCCTGTCTTTAAAAAATAAAGAACAAAATAAGAGAAGGGAAAAGCAGTGGTTGTTTTAGGAAAATGGAAAAAAGCTAAGGCTAAAAAACCCTTTCATTTGAAGATAGTTGGGGAGTGAGGGGTAGCGAGGCTATGAGTAAGGCACTCATGAAAATATTGTCTAAGCCAATATACAGTTCGATTGGAAAGCAGACATTTTGAATGGGATTTCCTCATCCTCCCTTCCCATCACTGTCCTCAGGAACAAAGTTATCAGTGGTCTCAAGGCTGCTGGGACAGCCTGTGCAATGGATGCGGCCATCAATCTCCTCAGACCAATACATACTTCCTCAGAAGCTAGGCACAGCCCAAATATTTGCTGTCACAGGCAGTAGAAATGTTAATAGCAAAAGCAGCAAACATTTTTCATTTGGGTTTTTCCTTTGTGATGTTAAAAAATAGTGAGGTAAAAAATCACCATGGCAATGAATGGAAAGCTGCTAAATCTGTAGGGACATCAAAAGTGTTAGGCTCTCAGAATTAAAATGAGGAGAACAATAGTCTCTCCCTACCCTTCCACCCAAGCATACAGACACTGCATAGACGACGAGAAATCTTTCCATCAGATCCAGTCAGCAAGTTGGAATATCTTCGACATGTACTCTCATTCATTTAATTCTAAACTACTTTAGTTTTCAAGCAAAAGCGGAAATAAGGCATTTCACAGTCCAGGTTTATGCCAAGATTTGCCACCTCTAGGGAGGTCTCTCCTCCACCCACACACCCCCAGAATGGGCCTGTTCCTTCTTTTAAATTCTAATCTGAAAATGGCACATTCTTCCGACTTGCCCTGTAGCCTTGTTGGCAGACTATCAGGATCCACATCTTCTCCTGTGGAAGGTCTAATTATTAAGTAATTAAAGTTCATTTAATAAAAAGAGACTTATCAATTGGGGGACAGACCTTGGGGTTGGAAACACGCCTTGCTTTTAAATATTCAGCAGTGTGGTAATACTCTGCAACTGCCAGAGGAGAGCTGCTGTAAATGCTTTGTTTGCTCCAAATTAAAGGCTGAAGGTTACATCCCTTCAAAGCCAGACCTCCTTTGCCCTTTTTAATTCTCAAATTAGCCAAAGGGCAGAGAATAGAGGCAATCCAAAGAGAAGTCCTCTAGAATTAGTCCTTTTCAAAAAGCAGCCAGAAGACCAATAAAGGATATGCAGGGAATTTGTTAGAAGCTCATTTCGGCCCATACATGCCATGTCCCTCTGCAAGCTATCATCTCTCTTTCCTCTCTCCCACCCCTTTTTATTTCTGCTTCATTTTCATTGGCAAAATTACAGACTCCCACGTGGCTGGCTGAAGAGCAATTGTTGTATGGTGCAAACAAAGCCCTGGTAAGTGTGCCTGGTAGGTGCCAACCATGTTTGCCCAGTGGGTGATCTTTTAAGAAACAATCACATGGCCAAATGACTGAATTTCTGAAGGATGTCAGAGGAAAAGAAAAATCATATAGGCAGATTACACTCAGTGTGTCCAGCTCTGAAAGCTTAGCAGCACACAATGAGGTTTTGCCCTAGGCCAAAAATAGTCAAGGAGAAATGCAAGCAAGTAAGTTTTTCTCGGAATCGTCGTTTGGGTTTGTCCAATACAACATCCTCTGTAGTGTTGGTACCATCCCAGATCCTTGAAGCAGTGAAAGGCTGACTATACATGAGACCTAGAACCAGACGGCCATTTGGGGACTGACCAAGAGCCAGTTTAAAGGCTGGTCTACCATAATCTCACCTAGGAGCAATCCTAGGTTATTTCTTGGCTGGCCTTCAAGGCCATGGAGTATTGAGGATTCTCCAGAATCATCCTTCTTAGTAACATCCTCAAGACTTTGGGTAGTTCACATTTTGCCATTAAAATAATTAGGAAATGTTGCTGTCTCTGAGGGAATGTATTTTATAAAGGCATTGCACACAATCACCCAGTAAATCCAGAATTCGATTTCAGCCCCCACCCAGCTTTTCCCTAGAGGTGGTTATCAGACTACATCATGTACTAACAGGTCTGCTCCTCTTGATTTCATTATCAGCCATCAGACAAGTATGAGTTAGCTTGGCCCATCAATGTCTTTGATTAACTATAGGATCAACAAAGGCAGTTTGCAGAAGCATTGTTCTAGATAGCATGTTAATAACTATTTCATCCATTCGAGTTATTTTATAATATCTAAGCACAAGGTTAAGTAATAGAGTTTTACCACCTCTTCCTCAAACTCACCTAGTATTGTCTTTCTCGATTCTTCTTAAAATCTAATCAAATTATATGGACATCAATGCCGTTGCTTTAAAGGAAATTTAGAATGAAGTCCTTCTTATAGAAGAGACTAAATAGCAAATCATGTATAGTGGCAATTACCTTTCATCTTGGCTCTGCTGGCATCTTTGGTGACTGAAACAGGTTAACTGTGAGTACGCATTAAGCCAAATGTAGACTTAATATGTAGATCAGTTAGGAGTTGAGTATTTGAGTGTTTTACTTTAAGATTTTCTATAGAAATTCTTTAAATTTCTAATGTAGACAAATATTCACTAGTAATCAAAACTGAAAAGGTAACAAAAATGATATAGGACCTTAGCCTATCAGTGTTGCAAATTCTTAAAATGATAATTAACAATAATTCTGAAAGTGTGAATTGATACACAACGTTAGTAAAGTGAGTTGAAAATCTGCATAAGAATTTAACCATGGCTGAGCCCAGTGGCTCACACCTGTAATCCCAGCACTTTGGGAGGCCCAGTTGGGTGAATCGCCTGAGGTCAAGAGTCTGAAACTAGCCTGGTCAACAAGGTGAAACCTCCAACCAACTAAAAATTAAAACATGAGCAGAGCGTGGATGTGTGCACCTGTAATTCCAGCTACTCAAGAGACTGATGCATGAGAAGCACTTGAACCAAGGAGGCTGAGGTTGTCATAAGCCAAGACTGCACCAATGCTCTCCAGCTTGGGCCACAGAATAAGACTCTGTCTCAAAACAAATTTAACCCATTAATTTTTCTTCTTGGAATCCATACAGAAGACTACAAAGAAGAAAGTTACATATGCATTTAACATTGTTATTTAAAATAGTAAAAAAATATAAAATAGGCTAATTTCACAATTGATAATTTGTTAAGCAAATTATATCCGCTATACATAAAATTATATAAATCCATAGAAAATTATGTTAATAAACGTTTTTTAAAATGTTTAGTTTAAAATGAGGGAAAATTATATTTCTCATTTTTTCTATAACAAGCATATCTTTAAAAACACAAAAGGAAACTTTCCTAATGTTTTTAATACTCTAGTCAGTGCCTTATATTCAGTGAAAATTGCAAGCAAATTCTCATGAGCTTATTGATTTCATGAAGACATGTTTATCTCCACAAGCTTTGACAATAATTTTAATTCTCTATTCTGCAGATAAAATTCTTATTACAAAAACCTGAGATTGGTTTATAATCAATAATAATGAATAGTTTTACAGAATTCAGACTGAGGCTTTCTATTAAGCTAAAAATCTCATTACACATGGCTAATGAATGGTTGCAACACTCATAAAAGTTCATTGTGAATATGGCTGATATTTATTGGGCCTTCTTGAAGGTATGCACAATTCAGGACAAGCAAAACCTTCAAAAGCAGAAAAGCAAACTCTTTAAGTTGGTACCATCTTCTGTTTTTCATCACGCCCCAGTCACAACCCTTTCCCTACTTTATCTAGGTTCTCCTTCCATACACTGCTACCTGCATTGACTGCATTAATTAATTGGAATTCCCAGATCACTGATTCATTCACTCAGTCAGGGTGGTGACTATTTCTATATATCACCTTGACTGAGCCACAGGGCACCCCAGCCTTTTGGCCAAACGTTATTTTGGATGTGTCTATGAGGGTGTTTCTGGATGAAATTAACATTTAAATCAATAGACTGAATAAGACAATGTTTTCCCCAATGTGGATGGGCTTTATCCAATCCATTGAAAGCCTGAATAGAACAAAAGGCAGAATAAAAAAAAATTCATTTTCTGTCTTATTGCTCGAGTTGGGGCATTAGTCTTCTCTTGCCTTTCAACTCAGACTTGAACTGGAACTTTCACCGTCAACTCCCCTGGTTGTAAGGTCTTTAGATTCTAACTGGAACCATACCATCATGTCTCCTGGGTTTCCAGCTTGCCAATTAAAGATATTAGGACTTCTTAGCCTCCAGAACCATGTGAGTCAATTCCCTGCAATCAATCTCTTTGTCTTTCTGTCTCTATCTTTCTAAACAGATGGATAGCTCTTATACACTAAATAAAATATATGAATATAACTTAAATATATACTAATATAAAAATATTATAAATGCATATTTATATTGTGTGTGTGTATGCATGTGTGTGTGTGTGTGTGTGTGTGTTCTGTTTCTGGAGAATCCAGAGTACTAGAGTCACTCAGCATTTATTGAATGCCTCATATGTGCCAGGCATCATCGTAATTGCCTGAGGAATACAATGACAAACAGTATCAGTTTCTTTCCTTTAAAAGCTCATAGCCTAGTAGGAAAGGAAAAGATAAAGAATAATGCACCATGATAAAAATGAAAGATACTGGTGGGGCAAAGGTAGAATAATCCTCAGTGATGCCTGTTGCAAAATCAATAATCAAGAAACAGCTTCAAAAATGGTGGACTATGGCTGGGTCTTGATTAAAGAATGGGAGTTCACCAGGTGCCCAAGATACAAAAGAACATTCTGGACAGAGAAACATGTGCAAAAAGCAATGAATCTAAAGACCACAACATGTTTTTGGAGATGGCAAATAAATCAGTCAATGATGGGAAGCAGTGAGGAGTTTGAAAACATTTTGTTTTTCAACTTCATAAGAGAGCCTGATACTGTTCTTTTTAAAAATTGTGTTGTAAGTCTTGTGTGTTTTAGCTACAGAAATAATGTGATTTTCATGAAGGGGGTATCTATGACTCCTATCTTTTGTTATTATTCCCTAGATACACAGTAGCATTCAATAAATATTAACACCCAAGTTAATAAAGAAATAATTGGTAACATGTTTCTGCTATATTAACATGTTATATCACATTATGTAACAAGTTGTGCTATGTTATATTTAAGTGCAATACTGTTCAGAAAATGATTCACTCTTCTGGATTTCAGAATTCCAAGGTAGGAATACAGAATTCACATCCAGCATATTTTCTGAACGTAACATTACAAAGTCCTAACAACAAAGATTTTCATAAAGAGAAAATTTAGCAGGACATTTTCTTATTAGTTTCAAAGGTCATTGAAACAATTTATTGGGTTTTGTTTCAAACTTTTAATTAAGCATGTTATCCAAAGGCTTAAATTATCTTCTACCTGACAATCTATTAACCCAAGTTCCTATTTTTCTTATCAGCAGAAGTCATTGAATACATACCAGGCACTATATTAGGTATAATAATGTAAAGTTTCACCTTTATGTGGCTGTAAATGGCCCTTCTGAGATTCTCTGGCAATATGTATTACTCTACATCTGTTTCATAGGACCACCCTCTTCTCAATATAAGTGATTTTTTCCCTGCCAAAAACGTGTGCCTGAGTGCTATATTCAAAATATGTAGAGAGAGACAAAAAAAAAAAAAAAGAAGAAAGCTAAATGAAACAAGTTTTCAATACAAGGAGGCAGCAGAAAGACTAATGTCTGCTCAAGCCTTTATTCTATACTATATAATTCATTGAAGCTAATTTGGTAATAGCTAAGATTCACATCAAATATATCAAAAGGAGTCAATTGTTTCCTCTCATAATTTTAATATATTTTTCCTCCCCATAAAATCCATTTTGCAAAATTAGAAGCAAGAAACCCCAACAGAAATAGTAATTTAGATTAAAGACTTCTGGTAAATCTATATAATTTTAATTTGAATTTGGAAGTACCTACTGGGGGAAAATTGGAGCTAATAAAATGCATTTGCATACAGTGCCTTTGCACAATGAAAATGGAAAACCAAAATATTTCTGCATAACTGCATAACTTGTGTGATTTTCAGCCTTCTCTACTGAGATTCTGGGAAAATCAAAACTTGTTTAAGAATAACCGAATTGCTGATAACCTGACCTAGAATAACCTGATACATTAGCCACTCAAAGAGAAATGATGAATTTTGATGCTAAAGTTTATAGTTTTGAAATGTGTCTCAAACTCACAAGAATCAAAGCTCACCACAAAAGCCAGAAACGATCTTTTATCTCAACACATTTTGTTGTGTACTCACTCCCCAACAATCACTGGGCTGTAAAAAATGTCAGTATATTGGAGAATAGTAAATCATTCTTCATGAAAACCTTTCAGTTGCGGGGACATTCTCCTGGGTCCAGTTATATCACATGACACTTAGACTGAGAAGAAAGATGTAGAAAGGGGAAACTTGGGAAGTCAGATATATTTCTACCCTGCTTCTTTGGGGGGTCAAAATCTGGCTGCAGGTATGTGTGGTAGGAAGTAAATTATTCCTTCAGAACAGCTTTAAGCCTCAAGTGTCAGGGTACTTACGCAGTTTTTATAGAATCAGCAACAACATTGCTTTCAAGCTTGTTTATGACCTTTCCTGATATGAATAGCTATTAACTTAAAAAGAAGTATTACAGCATTAAGATTTATTTATTAAAAAGAAGCATGGTTTAGTAGAACATGAGGTTTGATGATCAGTGGGCCAAGAGGAACATGGAAAAAGATTAACCTGGAGCTATCAGCAGGGTAGGTAATTTAGATGCCACATACCACCTTACTCAGTCTGCATTTTATTTCAACAACATTGAGACATTAGTAAGGGATTTTAAGCAAGGAAATGACATGATCAGATTTACAAGTCCTGAAGACCATTCTGGCTGCTATACAGAAAATAGTTTGAGGAGGTGGTGGTGAATACAAGAGTGGAAGCAGGAGTCTCAGACAAAAACTTAACAGCAGTCAAGGCAAAAGGAAATAGACAAGTAAGGTAGGAGTTGAGATGGATAGAAGGAGAAAGTCTAGCTATATTTTAATGTGTAATGAACAGAACCTATTGAAGGTTGAGTATAGTTTATGGGGAAAAGTGTCGTGTTAAGAACAAACCTCAGTTTCCAAGTAAAATGTTTAGGTGATGTTAGAAATAAATTTTTGGTGCTGCAAAAGAAATAGCACTCGAACATAGATTATCTCAGCAAGGCAAATTTGCTCCTGCAGGCAGTTACCCCTCAGAGGTCTGGTTGTCATGAGAGTACACCTGAACAGAAGAAAGCAGGGGTTGTTATTATCTCTAACACAGCTTGTCTCTGTTACTGTTTCTTACCTCCATTGAATGGAGTTGATCACACAATCTAAGCTAAACCTGGTTGGCTAACTTGAAAAGTGCAGGAATGCAGTTATACCAGTGGGAAGGAAGGAAGATCAGTTTCAGCGGGAATAGCCTTTGCAATGGGAGGGGTAATTCACAGAGTGGGTTGCAGATGTGAAATGTGAGCTCTAGAGATAAGGACTGGCAGGAAGGTTGTTTACCAGGGCAGGGGGAACACAGAGGGTAAGGAAGTCTGGCCTTGAAAGCAGGGAACAAAAAACAAGGAAACTTAAGCAGGCTAAATTCATTGAAGAATTTATTGTATTCAACAGGTCATGATTTTGCTTAGGTTATATTGGTATAAAAATGTGGTAGTATGGAAGACAGTAAAAAAAAATGCATGTGAGCAAGAGATATGGCTAAAAATTAAACAGAAGTAACAGACTAATTATTGGGCTTCAATTTCTGAATCTCAAAAATGAAAACGGTTGATCCCAAGGCTTCTATCATTTATAAAAATACATTACTTTGTGATTCCATGTCTAAACAACCTAATATGTTACCAGAACTTACATTCATCCATGTCATTCATTCACGACGTAATTTATATAATTCATTCAGGACATAATTTAACAAAACTAATGTAATAGATACATCAGACACTGAAACTAGAGAAGCAAATTATAAACACTCCCTATCACCACCCTAAGGAAGCTGCCTGTCTAGGAGAAAATAGAGTTCACCAGGCAACACTTACCACCAGGGTTCTTAACAGAGGAGCTTAAAAACAGGCCTAGGGATTTATGGTAAGACAGGAGTCAATGAAAACCCCAAAACTGCAAAAATCTGACCAACTAAATTTGAGTATTAATTTGAATGTTAAATTATTTCTTTTGCTTATAATAAATAAGCTACCTTGTTATTTATTGAGCCTTATTAATTTTAAGTCATTTACACTGATTTATATTAGTTCTGTAACTAGAACTCTGGTTCTCAAAGGTTGTCTAAATATTGCTATTTTAAAATCATTCAGCTTTTCAAGGAAGAGAAGATCAAGAGCCTATGTTTAAAACAGCTGGATGTATCTTACATTTTGCCAGGTTTTATGACTTAGCTTTGAATCAAAGTTTGCTTGCTTTGAAGCAAAATCTTTTTACATATTTCATTCTTCTCAGCCTCAGAATTTGGGAATTTGAGACAGTATTTAAAGTGAGGTACAGATACTTCTACATCAGAACAGTATTTGAGACACATACTGATATGTTATTGTAATCACAGTTTGCCCTTTTGGAAAATTGCTACTGAGTCTTAGATATAGAACCAGCTATTAAGATGCAACAGAGTTCATCAATCTGAGGCCACCTATGCGTAATATGTGTATCTTCAAGATAATTTCTCATTAGTAAATTTATAAAGGGTTAACCTAATTTTAAGCTTAAACCTAGGAATCTCATAACATATCAGTATTTTCCAAAATTCTTACCTGATATGTAACATAGTGAGCTATGTTTTAGGAGGTTTTATAAAATCAATTACTAGCAATTCTTGTTTCTGATAATTCTTCATTAATAACAATATGTTCTATCCCAACTAGTCTTCTCACTGAGTTCTTAAGCGTGACTTTATATTTCCCTATGTACCTCACCAGCTGTGCCTCCCTCTGCCCTCCAGCCCTGTGTTCAATTAGTTTGCTCTTTTCCAACTCATGAGGGCTGAGCCATGGTTGGAATTGCTCAACATTGAATCCTTGTTGCCTGGTACATGGTAGGCACTCAGTAAGTATTTGCTGAGTGCAGAGCTAAAATATAAGAATGCAACTCAAACTTCTAAACTCAAATCAAACACATTTTTTCTATTTTCTTTGTTGCTATTGCATAGATCTTAGTCTCATTGACACTCATTTGGAAATCAACAGCTATTTATTGGTACAGATGCCATATTTTCATCCAATTAAATTTTAGATTACTCAAGGCCAGGTATAGTGTTGTATATTTGTTGGATATTCACAGTGTCTTACATGGTAAAAACGCCAAATAACACTCTTCTTAAGTCTGACCACATTAAGAAGTGATTATTTTTGTTCTGTCCATTCAGGCAAAGGGCCATCTGTTAAAATAACTCTAAAATATTCTGTTTCAATGAATTTACTTCATCTTAAAGTTGTGATGACTGGTCCTTTTCATTTCAGAATATTTTGGTGATGACCTCAATTTTTGAAAAATTCATTATGGTAAATCAGAATTTAAAACTTGTAATAATTTAGACCCTAAAGGGTTAGATTCTCTTCGAAACAATGAGAAAATGTTTTGTAAGCCAATTAATTATATAAACCAGATTTACAGTACACTCTGTATTATGTAAAGTGACTTCTTCTGTTTCTAAAACATAGGATCTAAATTACAAATTTTCTATCCCACTTATCAACCCCGTCTTTTCCTTGATGGGTTTGATGTCAACAGCTACATATTTCTCCAAAATCATTCTACAAGCTCCTCACAATTAAGAATGAGACTTAAGCTCCTTCGTAGTCTTAGCCTAACTCAGCACCTTCAGAGTAGCATGTAGTCAATGGCTATTGGCTGATTGATTATTGAAAGCCTGATATTTGTACTTCTCTCCTTCCATACTCATTTTCTATCATTTTCAGAATTCCCTAGTGGTTTAATAAAAGGGATCTAAATATTCTTAGATTTATCACTTTAAATCTAGAAAGGGCCTTAGTGATCAAATATACCAATAATTTCATTTTATGAAAGAATATATGATGAATATTAAAAAGTAAGGATTTTTACCACATCTCCAATTCCTAGTTCTAAATCTTATATATTAGAAGTTCTCTGCATCTAATCTTTAATTGGTGATTGAAAACACATTTCCATCTAAATGCATTAGCACTGAGCATCCCCTCCCTTGTTAAGCTTTCTGTTTGAAAAGCCATTATGTCTGATATCGCGGCATATGTGTATATGTGTATTTATGTGCATGACTATTTATGCATATGCATATATGTATATATATGTGTGTATACAGATATCTATATAAAGAGGTATATGCGTCTAAGTATATTTATATGCAAACGTCTAGTCAAATGTATACATATACATATACATATACATTACGTAGGCTTCTGTATGCACACATACACATTTGCTTCACATCTTTCCTTGCTAAAATATATGGTAAAGTATTAAAACCAGTAGTGAATTCATTGCAAAAAGCAATTATATTATCTTAGTGCATTGTTCTTTGTTGTTAAAAATTTTACGTTAAATAACTGACATAATTAACAAAAATGTTTTTGCAATATTTATATATATGTATTTTGCCTTTATAGAACACTTTTCATACTTGTTATTTCCAGTACTTTTTAAAAAGTAATCAGAATATAGATCTAGAAATAAGCTGACTTGGGTTCTATCATTTAGAGAAATGGTAATAGTCTTATAAACCCTGAACTTGTCCACAACAGATTTTTCAATATGATTCAAACTCATCAGAGAAGATGCCTTATTATTCACACCAAGCTGAACTGCTAATTTTCAGAGACAAATGCACCTGTGGAAAAAGAAATCATATCTCTAAATTGTATTATCCACTGACAAGACCACATACTGTTTTGTCCTTGTTGTTAATACAGAAATCAGAGGGTGTAAATCTCTTCATCTTTTTGTCATCACTTCTTGCCAGGGTGTTAATGGCCTGCAGCCAGGAAGTTGTATAGGCCTCCAGCCAATCACCAATGAAGCCATTTAATTAGCTTTTCAAACAGGAAGCACAACAGGGGAGGGGATGCTCAGTGCTAATGCATTTAGATGGAAATGTATTTTCAATCACCAATTAAAACAAAGGACAGGAGATTTTAATTCTTCGTGATATAAAGTGGATAGAGTGACTCATTTCATTTATTAAGTGATAAAGGCTAATTTTACTAATTGAAAGTGCATTACCAGTGTCTTAAGAGACTTCCTTTCAAAGGCTAAGTCCAGTTTCCTCCTGCCAAAATTAAAGTACTGTATTACTTCAGGGAAAAGCAGGAGAAAGGTCTCCTGCTTGGAGAAACCAACACATCTAAGAGTAGATGGTTTGATCTGATACAGAGGCTGTAAACTGTCTAATTCTTGAAAAAAATGGATTTAAAAATCATGACCACATTAATAATGACTATTAATAATTGGATAAGCTATGCTATGAAGCTATAGATATTCCAAATTTTGACATTTTGAGGGGGAAAATTCTAGAAGTTGAGATAAACAATTGCCTAAAATTATGACTTGGAAAAGATATTCTCTGGTATCAACAGGGTTTGTATTATAAAAGCATTAAAGATTATATAATTTGTAAGCAAGTTTTAAAAACATTTGTTGATGAATAAAAGGGAAAGTGAACCTTGTTTTTATCATTGTTGACAAGATCTAAAAATAAAAGTTTAAAATTAGTATTCTTAAGTCTTAATTGCATAGTATAAAACTCTGAACACCTTCACCTTTTGCCGGAACTACATTTTGCAGCTAAGAAGACACAAATGAAATAAACATAATATAAAGCATTTGGCAACACAAAGGACAGAAAATAAGAGGAGCTGGTACCATTCTTTCTGAAACTATTCCAAATAATAAAAAAAGAGAGAATCCTTCCCAAAACATTTTAGGAGACCAACATCAACCTGATACCAAAAACCAGCAGAGACTCAGCTAGAAAAGAAAACTTCAGGCCAATATCCATGATGAACATAGATGCAAAAATCTTCAATAAAATACTGGCAAGCCGATTGCAACAGCACATCAAAAATCTTATCCACCATGATCAAGTAGGATTCATCCTGGGGATGCAAGGCTGGTTCAACATACTCAAGTCTATAAACATAATTCACCACATAAACAGAACCAAAGACAAAAACCACATGATTATCTCAACTGATGCAGAGAAGTCCTTTGTCAAAATTCAACAGCCCATTATGCTAAAAACCCTCCATAAACTAGGTATTGACGGAACATATCTCAAAATAATAAAAGCTATTTATGACAAACCAACAGCCAATATCATACTGAATGTGCAAAAACTGGAAGCATTTCCTTTGAAATCTGGCAATAGGCAAGGATGCCTTCTCTCACCACTCCTATGCAATATAGTACTGGAAGTTCTAGCCAGAGCAATCAGGCAAGAAAAAGAAATAAAGGGTATTCGAATAGAAAAGGAGTAAGTCAAATTGTCTCTAGTTGCAGACAACATGATTGTATATCTAGAAGACCCCATCATCTCAGCCCAAAATCTCCTGAAACTGGTAAGCAACTTAAGCAAAGTCTCAAGATACAAAATCAATATGCAAAAATCATAAGCATTCCTATACACCAATAACAGACTTAAAGAGAGCCAAATTAAGAACAAACTGCCATTCACAACTGCTACAAAGAAAATAAAATACCTAGGAATACAACTAACAAGGAATGTAAAGGACTTCTTCAAGGAGAACTACAAGCCACTGCTCAACGAAATGAGAGGACACAAACAGATGGAGAAACATTCCATGTTCATGGTTAGGAAGAATTAATATTGTAAAAATGGCCATACTGCCCAAAGTAATTTACAGATTCAATGCTATCTCCATCAAGCTACCAATGACCTTCTTCACAGAACTGGAAAAAACCACCTTAAACTTCATATGGAACCAAAAGAGAGCCCGCATAGCCAAGTCAATTCTAAGCAGAAAGAACAAAATGGGATGCATCATATTACTGGACTTCAAACTATACTACAAGGCTACAGTAATCAAAACAGCATGGTACTGGTACCAAAACAGAGATATATAGACCAATGGAACAGAACAGAGGCCTCGGAGGCAACATAACATATCTACAACCATCCAATCTCTGACAAACCAGACAAAAACAAGCAATGGGGAAAGGATTCCCTGTTTAATAAATGGTGTTGGGAAAACTGGCTAGCCACATGCAGAAAGCAGAAACTGGACCCCTTCCTGTCACCTTACACTAAAATTAACTCCAGATGGATTAAGGACTTAAACATAAGACCTAGCACCATAAAAACCCTAGAAGAAAATCTAGGCAAAACCATTCAGGACATAGGTGTAGGCAAGGACTTCATGACCAAAACACCAAAAGCATTGGCAACAAAAGCCAAAATAGACAAATGGGACCTAATCAAACTCCACAGCTTCTACACGGCAAAAACAAAAACAAAAACAGTCATTAGAGCAAATCGGCAACCAACAGAATGGGAAAAAATTTTTGCAGTCTACCCATCTGACAAAGGGCTGATATCCAGAATTTACAAAGAACTCTAACAGATTTACAAGAAAAAAACAAACAATCCCTTTCAAAAGTGGGCAAAGGATATGAACAGACACTTTACAAAAGAAGACATACATGAGGCCAACAAACATATGAAAAAATGTTCATTATCACTGGTCATTAGAGAAATGCAAATCAAAAACACATTGAGTTACCATCTCATGCCAGTTAGAATGACGATCATTAAAAAATCCGGAGACAACAGATGCTGGAGAGGGTGTGGAGAAATAGGAACACTTTTACACTGTTGGTGGGAGTGTAAATTAGTTCAACCATTGTGGAAGACAGTATGATTCCTCAAGGAACTAGAAACAGAAATTCCATTTGACCCAGCAATCCCATTACTGGGCATATATACAAAGGATTATAAGTAGTTCTACTATAAGGACACATGCACACGAATGTTCATTGCAGCACTGTTTACAATAGCAAAGACCTGGAACCAACCCAAATGCCCATCGACGATAGACTGGATAGGGAAAATGTGGCACATATACACCATGGAATATTATGCAGCCATCAAAAACGATGAGTTTGGGTCCTTTGTAGGGACATGGATGAACCTGGAAACCATCATTCTCAGCAAACTGACACAAGAACAGAAAATCAAGCACCGCATGTTCTCACTCATAGGCGGGTGTTGAACAATGAGAACACATGGACACAGGGAGGGGAGCATCACACACTGGGGTCTGTTGGGGGGAAATAAGGGAGGGACAGTGGGGGTGGGGAGTTGGGGAGAAATAGCATGGGGAGAAATGCCAGATATAGGTGAATGGGAGGAAGGCAGCACATCACACTGCCATGTGTGTACCTATGCAACAATCTTGCAGGTTCATCACATGTACCCCAAAACCTAAAATGCAATTAAAAAAAAAAAAGAAAATAACATATTTGGCTCTATCTCCATTTCTGCGAATATATGTTAATGATAGTTTTTTTTTTTAAAAAAAGAAACCATTTATTAATTTTTCTAAAATGCTACAAGAGATAGTGCAAGGATAGATGAGCCTGCATTAATTAGTCCTAATAGTTGCAGAGTGATAACAGGATTTAGATAAAAGCACAAAGAATATACAAGGTCTTAATTAGTGATCAAACTGAGCACTGAGTTTGCAATACCTGTTTCAAGCTGCTGTCTGACTTGAAATCTTGCCTTTCTTTAATATGCCCATGTTCTCATATACACTTACCATGGCTACTCCATTCCAATCTGCTCCTGCTCAGATTGCCCTGGAAGAACCTAGGAGGGCACAACTATCATCTTGAAGCAGTCTGTGGCAGAAGGGAGCAAACTGTAGCTAAAGGGCAAAATCTAGTCCACTGCCTGTTTTTGTAGGACCTACAAACAAAGAATGGCTAAGCAAAATAATTATAAAAAGAAGAGGAGGGCAGAGTAAGATGGCTGAACAGAAGCCTACATTTGCCATCCCCACTTCCCACTCACACACACAGGAACACCAAATTTTAACAACCACCTATGCACCAAAAATCACCATCAGAAGAATCAAAAATCAAGTGGACACTCACAATGCATGATTTTAACTTCATATGTCTGAAAGTGATTCTGAAGACACTGAGAGATAATCTCGAATCATTGATGTCATCCCTCCCCTTTTTCACAGCTGTGGTGGCCATGCAGCACAGGGAGAGAATCTGTGCATTTGTGGGAGGGACAGCACACCAACAGGGGGATTTTACATTGAACTCAGTGCTGCCCTGTCACAGTGTACAGCAAAGCCCTACTGGGCTCAGCTGGTACGCATCCATGGACACACCATTTGGGCCAGCCATAGCCAAAGGGGAATCACCCATTCTAGCAGTCAGAACTCAAGTTTCTCGGCCCGCCTTGCCACCATGGGCCAAAGTGCTTTGGGGTTCTGGGTAAACTCAAAAGACAGTGTAGGACACAAAGACTTCAACTCCTAGGCAACTCCTAGTCCTGGGCTGGGCTTAGGGCCAGTAGACTAGGGTGGCATGTGACCTAAGAAGATATCAGACCGGGAGGCTAAAGGAGTGCTTGCGGCATTCTTCCCTCAACCCCAAGCAATGTGGCTTGCAGCAACAAAAGTGACTCCTTTCTGCTTGATGAGAGGAGAGAGAAGACCAAAGGGTGAAGGAGGACTTTGTCTTGCATCTTGGATATCAGCTCAGCCATGACAGGAAAGGGCACTGGGCAGAATTCTAAGGCCACATTCTAGGACCTAGCTCAAAAATGACATTTCTAGACATACTATGTCCAAGAGGGAACTGCTGCCTAGATGGGAAAAACTCAGTTGTAGCAGGACTCATCACCTGCTGAATAAAGAGCCTTCAGGCCCTTAAAAACCAATAGTGATGCCAAGTTAGTATGCCAAGTACCTAGAGCTCTGAGATATCATGGCTTCATATGTGATGCAGCACATTCCCAGCTGTGGTGGCTAAGACGAAAGACTCCTGTTTGAACAAATCAGGAGAGGATGTGGAGAAATAAGAAAACTTTTACACTGTTGGTGGGAGTGTAAATTAGTTCAACCATTGTGGAAGACAGTGTAGCAATTCCTCAAGGACCTAGAAATAGAAATTCCATTTGACCCAGCAATCCCATTACTGGGTATATATCCAAAGGATTATAAATCATTCTACTATAAGGACACATGCACACGAATGTTCATTGCAGCACTGTTTACAATAGCAAAGACCTGGAACCAACCCAAATGCCCATCGATGATAGACTGGATAGGGAAAATGTGGCACACATACACCAGGACATATTATGCAGCCATCAAAAACGATGAGTTTGTGTCCTTTGTAGGGACATGGATGAACCTGGAAACCATCATTCTCAGCAAACTGACACAAGAACAGAAAATCAAACACCACATGTTCTCACTCATAGGTGGGGGTTGAACAATGAGAACACATGGACTCAGGGAGGGGAGCACTACACACTGGGGTCTGTTGGGGGGAAATAGGGGAGGGACAGTGGGGGTGGGGAGTTGGGGAGAAATAGCATGGGGAGAAATGCCAGATATAGGTGAAGGGAAGGAAGGCAGCAAATCATGCTGCCATGTGTGTACCTGTGCAACAATCTTGCATGTTCATCACATGTACCTCAAAACCTAAAATGCAACTAAAAAAAAAAGGAAAAGCAAAGGAGACTCTGTCATGCACTTTAGATACCAGCTTCAGCCACAGGGGGTAAAGCACCAAGTGAACACTTGGGGTCTCTGAGTCCAGGCATAGTATCTTGGATAGCATGTCTGGACCTGCCCTGGGCCAGAGGGGAGCCCACTGCCATGAAGGATGGGTTTCAGGCCTGACAACATTCGCCATAAGCTGACAGAAGAGCCTTTGGGCTTTAAGTAAAAATCAGCGGTGGCCTGGATAAATCCCCTGTGGGCTGGAGGTAGTGTGGTCATGGGGAGAGGCTCCTCTGCCTATAGATAGGGAAGGGAAAAATGGGAATGACTCTGTCTTGTGGTTTGAGTGCCAGCTTAACCATAGTAGAATAGAACATCAAGTAAATTTCTAAGGTTTTTGGTTCTAATCCCTGGTTCCTACAGCATCTGTGGACCTACCCAGGGTCTGAGGGAACTTGCTGCTCTGAAGAGAGAGGAATAAACATGACTGGCTTTCCCACCTGCTGGTCATAGAGCCCTAGAGCCTTAAATGAATATAAGTGGTAGCCAGGTAGTGGTTACAGAAGGCCACAGACAAGACCCAGTGCTGTGTTTGCTTCAGATCAGAGCCAGCACATTCCCAGTGGTGGTAGCCACAGGAGTGCTTGTGTCGCCCCCACCCCCGGTTCCAGGTGGCTATGCACAGAGAGATTTTGTTTGAGACAAAGTAAGGACAATGAATGAGAGTCTCTGCATGGTAATCCAGAGAGCTCTTTCAGATTAAACCTAATACCACTATAGTGATATCTCTATGAGCAAGAACCACAGCATTATTAGGCTTTGTACCCACATTCTTTCAAATACCTGGAAAGCCTTCCCAAGGAGAACAGGCACAAACAAGGCCAGACTGTGAAGACTAAAATAAATGCCTAACTCTTCAATGCCCAGATACTGATAAACATCTACAATCATCAGGACCATCCAGGAAAACATGACCTTACCAAATAAACTAAATAAACCACCAGGGACCAATTCTGGAGAAACAGAGATATGTGACTTTTCAGAGAGAATTCAAAATAATTGTTTTGAAAAAACTCAACAAAATTAAAAATAACACAGCAAAGAAATTCAGAATTCTATCAGAAATTTAACAAAGAGACTAAAATAACAGAATCAAGTAGAAGTTCTAGAACTGAAAAATGCAACTGACACACTGAAGAATGCATCAGAGTCCCTTAATAGCAAAATCGATCAAGCAGAAGAAAGAATTAGTGAGCTTGAAGACAGGCTATTTGAAAATACAGAGTCAGAGGAAACAAAAGAAAAAGGAATAAAAAAAACTATGAAGCACACTTACAAGATCTAGAAAATAGCCTTAAGTGGCAAATCTATTGTTGGCCTTAAAGAGAAAGTAGAGAAAAAGACAGGAATAGAAAGTTTATTTAAAGGGATAATATTAGATAACCTCCTACACCTAGATAAAGATATCAATATTCAAGTACAAGAAGGTTTATAGAACACCAAACAGATTTAACCCAAAGAAGACCACCTTAAGATATTAAACTCCCAAGGATCAAGGATAAAGAAAGGATGATAAAAGCATGAATGAAAATAATAACATACAATGAAGCTCCAATATGTCTGGCAGCAGACTGTTCAGTGGAAACCTTATAGGCCAAGAGAGAGTGGCATGACATATTTAAAGGGCTGAAGGAAAATAACTTTTACCCTAGAATGATATATCCAGTGAAAATAACTTTTAAGCATGAAGTAGAAATAAAGGCCTTCCTAGATACACAAAAGCTGAGGGATTTCATCAACACCAGATCTATCCTACAAGAAATGCAAAAGAAATTTCTTCAATTCGAAAGAAAAAGATGTTAAGAAGCAAAATGAAATGACATAAAAGTACAAATCTTACTAATAGCACAAAGAAAAACACAGATTATAACACTATAATTGTAATCTATAAACTACTCTTAAATAGAAAGACTAAACAATGAACCTCTCAAAAGTAATAACTACAACAACTTTTCAAGACATAGTACAGTAAGTCATAAGGAGAAACAACAAATAGTTAAAAAGCAAGGGGACAATGTTAGAGTTTTTATTAACTTTTTTGCTTGTTTATGCAATCAGCATTAGACAGGTCTTCCAGACAGAAAATCAACAAACAAGCATCAGATTTAGTCTGTGCTAGAGACCAAATAAGCCTAATAGCTATCTACAGAACACTTCATCCAATGGCTGAAGAATACATATTCTTCTCCTCAGGACATGAACAGTTCTCAAGGACAGAGCATAGGTTAGGTCACAGTTTAAAGCATAGATTGTCATTAGCTTAAAATAATGAGTTATAAGACAGTCTTTGCAAGCCTCATGGTAACCTCAAATTGAAAAATATACAGTGAGTACACAAAAAGTAAAAATAAAGAAAGTAAAATATATCATTAGAGAAAATCATTTTCACTAAAAGGAAGACAAAGAAAGGAAGGGAGAGAAGATCACAAACACACACACACACACACACACACACACACACACACACAAAAGAAACAGAAACCAAATAACAAAATGACAGGAATAAGTCCTTACTTACCAATCATAACATTGAATGTAAATGGTCTAAACTCTCCAATCCAAAGACATAGACTGGCTTAATGGATTAAAAAGTAAGACCCAATGATCTGTTGCCCACAAGAAACACATTTCATCTGTAACAATGCACATAGACTGAAAACAAAGGGATAAGAAAAGATATTCTGTGCCAGTGAAAGCCAAAAAAAGAGCAGGAGTAGTTGTATTTGTGTAAGACAAAACAGATTTCAAGACCAAAACTATAACAAAAGAGAAAGAACGTCAATTATATAATAAGGGGTCAATTCAGCAGAGATTGTATTAATTGAAAGTATCCACACATCTAATGCAGGAGCACCCAGGCATACAAAGCAAATAGTGTTAGAGCTAAAGACAGAGACAGACACTAATATGATTAACAGCTGGACAACACCTCACTTTCAGCACTGGACAGATCTTCCAGACAGAAAATCAACAAAGAAACATCAGTTTTAGTCTTTGCCAGGGACCAAATAAGCCTAATAGCTATTTACAGAACACTTCATCTAATGGCTGAAGAACATATATTGTTCTTCTCAGGACATGAACCATTCTCAAGGATAAAGCATAAGTTAGGTCACAAAACAAGTCTTCTAACAGTCCAAAAAATTGAATTAATATCAAGTATCTTCTCTGATCCCAATGGAATTAAACTAGAAATCAATAACAAGAGACATTTTGGAAACTATGTAAACACATGGTAATTAAACATTATGCTCCTTAATCAAAAAGGAAATTGAAAAATTTCTAGAAACAAATGGTAATGGAAACACAACATACCAAAACATATGAAATACAGTAAAAGCACTACCAAGAGGAACATTCATAGTTATGTGTCTACATCAAAAAGAAAGAAAAATTTCAAATAACCTAATAATGCATCTTAAAGAACTAAAAAAAAGGTCAAGTCAAACCCAAAATTGTTTCCAGATTAAATTATCTTATATTTGGAAAAATCTAAAGGCTCCCTAAAACAACTATTAGAACAGATAAACACATTCAGTAAAGTTAAAGAATACAAAATCAATATTAAAAATCATCAGCATTTCTATATGCCTAAACAATCTGAACAAGAAATCAACAAGTAATCCCATTTACCATAGCCACACATAAAATTAGATACTTAGAAGTCAACCAAAGTGAAAGATCTCTACAGTGAAAACTATTAAAAACTGAGGAAAGAAACTAAAGAAGACATACAAAAATGGAAAGATATGTCATGTTCATGAATTGGAAGAATCAATATTTTTAAAATTTCCACAGTACCCAGAGCAATCTACAGATTCAGTCTAATCCCTAACAAAGCATAAATGGCATACTTTACAGAAATAGAAAAAAGCCTAAAATTTATATGGCACCACAAAAGTCCCCAAATATCTAAAGCTGTCCTGACCCAAAACAAAAAAACTAGGAGAATCACATTACCTGACTTCAAATTATACTACAGAGCTATAGTAGCCAAAACAACATGGTACTGACATAAATCTAGACACACAGACCAACGGAACAGAATACAGAACCCAGCAATAAATCCATATACTTACAGCGAATCATATTCAACAATAAACGGTGGTGGGAAAACTGGATATTCATAGGCAGAAGAATGAAACTTGACCCCTTTCTCTCTCCACATACAAAAATCAAAATGGATTAAAGACTTAAGTATAAGACTTCAAACTATGAAAGTACCACAGTAAAATTTTGAGAAAACTCTCTAGAACCTTGGTCTGAGCAAAAATTTCTTGAGTGGCATCCCATAACCCTAGGCAACCAAAGCAAACTTAGACAAATGGATCACATCAAGTTAAAAAGCTTCTGCTTGGCAAAAGACGAACAAAATGAAGAGATAACCCAAAAAATGAAAGAAAATGTTTGCAAACTACCTGACAAGGGACTAATAACCAGAATATATAAGGAGCTCAAACGTCTTATTGGAAAAAAGTCTAATAGTCCAATTTTTTTAAATGAGCAAAAGATTTGAACATTTCTCAAAAAACGATATTAAAATAGCAAACGCATATGAAAAGGAGTTCATCCATCATCGATTATCAGAAAAAATTCAAGTCAAAACTGTAATGAGATATCATCTCTCCTCTGTTAAAATGGCATTTATTCGATAGACAGGCAATAAAACGTGCAGGAGAGGATATACAGAAATGGGAACCCCTCTACAATGTTGGTGGTAATGTAAATTAGACACCTCCTATGGAAAGCAGTTTGTAGGTTCCTCAAAAAATTAAAGATGGAACTATCCTATAATCCAGCAGTCCCACTGCTGCGTATACCTAAAAAAGGAAATCAATATATCAAACGGATGTCTACACTCTTATGTTTGCTGTAGCACTGTTCACAATAGCCAAGATTTGGAAGCAACATAAGCATCCAAGAACAGATGAATGAATACAGAGAATGTGGTACCTATGCAAGATGGAATAGTATTCAGCCACAAAAAAGAATGAGATTCAGTCATTTTCAACAACATCGGTGGAGGTGGAGGTCATTATGTTAAGTGAAATAACTCAGACGCAGATATACAAACTTTGCATGTTCTCATTTATTTGTGGGAACTAAAAAAATCAAAGCAGTTGACCTCAGGAAATAGCTAGTAGAAGGATGGTTACCAGAGGCTGAGAAAATTAGTGGGGGCTTCAGAGAGAAGTGGGGATAGGTAATGGGTAAAAAAAATAATAATAATTAGAACAAATAAGGCTGGGCATGGTGGCTCATGCCTGTAATCTCAACGCTTTAGGAGGCCAAGATGGGCAAACCACTTGACACCAGGAGTTTAAGACCAGCCTAGCCAACGTGGTAAAACCCCATCTCTACCAAACACACACACACACACACACACACACACACACACACACACAGACACACAGACACAGAAATAGCTATCTGTGGTAGTACAAACCTGTAATTCCAGTTACTCCAGAGGCTAAGGCACAAGAATTGCTTCAACCCAGGAGGCAGAGATTGCAGTGAGCTGAAATGCACCACTGCACTTCAGCCTGGGTAACAGAATGAAACCCTGTCTCAAAAAAAGAATGAAGAAGACCCAATATTTGATAGCTCAATAGTGATTATAATCAATAATGTAATTGCATATTTTAAAATAACTAAAAGTATACAACTGAATTGTTTGTAACACAAAGGAAAGATGTTTGATGGGATGAATACCCCATTCTCCATGATATAATTATTATATACTACATGGCTATATCAAAATATCTTATGTACCCTACAAATATATACACCTACTATGTACCCACAAAAATTAAAATTTTAAAGAAATATTTCATGCCATGGGATTTTATGAAATTTAAATTTCAATATCAATATCATAAAACAAAGTTTAATTGGGACACTGTCATGCCTATTTGTTTACCTATAGTCTACGGCTGCTTTTGAGCTGCAACAGTAGTCCTGAGAAAAGACCAGACAACATATGGGCTAGAAATTTCATGTACAGTTGGTCAATGTGGTTGGGAGAATAACCTCCCAATCTGGTACATTTGACTTGTGTGATCAATCGCACAAAAATGAATGCTCAATACCTTAACGTTTCATGTAGACAAAGCCCCAGGGGGGGCGCTTTATTCCCTCAAATGCAACTTTTATGAAGACAATAAAAAAGGGGAAAGAAAAAAAGAAGCAAAGGTTTACGAAATATATTTCTTTCATTTTCCTTTAGGTCCAATTTGATTTTTAGAGCTATTCAGCCAGTAACAAGTAATACATTATTTATTGTATCAGCAATTGCGGTATTTCCTGCACCTGATATTAGAGTAGTTTAAGCATGGCAGTTTTTTTGGTACACTTTCCCAAAAACTGCAATCAATACAACTTTTCAGCTTTTTCTCTCTAAGCCTTCTATGTGAAATAATCTCAAGATAGGATTATAAAGTGATAGCTTTGTGCCTGGCTGTGTTGCAGAAGTTCTATACTTAGGAAAGTTTTGTCCCTTCAAAATTACTCTACTGATATTCTCACATATCAAATATATTTGAGACCAATACCTTTTGAAGTACCTTTGGATATCCTAGCACATTAATTATTTGTTCAATAATTGTGTATTGAATACCTACTGTGTGCTACTCAGTCATTAGGGAAGGAGACACAAGTGACCTGTCCTAGGAAAAATTGTATACTCTTAGGTAGAATCAGATAATAAACAATAAGTAAAAAGTACATATGACAGAAAACAACGACTGCTTGGGGAAAAATAGGAAAGAAGGTTTAGTGTGTGTTGTCTCACAGTCATAATTTTAAATGGGAAAGTCAGAAAAGGCTATATGAGGTAAAACAGCTCAAGCAGAAGTAAACACATGTGCCAAAGCGAAATATTAGGACACCATGAGGACTGCATGTAGATGGTGCTTTATTGCAGCATTAATGCAGTCCCCAAGCCTACTCTAAACTCTTTGCAAGTGAGTATGGGAGATAACTTGTGAGTAAACATTTCTAATCCAAGGGAGACAGCGAGTTGTGTTATGTACAGTGCCAGAAAAGAGAGTGATTCTTAGAAGTTAAGGAAATAAAGTTAAGGGTTTCTTGAAAGTTAGGTTTTTACAGAATGTATACGAGGATTGCTATGAGGCAGTGTGAATGGAGGGCAATAGTAGTAAAGCACATGATCAGAAATTGCTTGGAAGGGTCAGTTAACTGTGAACTGTAGCAGTTTGGTTTCCATGACCTGATGAAGTGGATGAGAGAGGAACATTAGGAAACACGGAAGAAACCCCAAAGTGGGGAGGGGAGCTTTGCGGAGGGAGGAGGAAGCCAGTGAAAGACCATGAACGCTGGGAAAGATAGTTTAACGCCACAGACACACAGAAAAAAATGTATATTTCAAGGCTAAAGAAATAGAACAAAATATTCAGGAAACAGTATAATTTATCATTAATATAGCTTTAAGTATTCATTGGTGCATGTCTTGGGAGAATAGAGGATAAAGAAGCAGATTCATAAGTAGGAAAAATAGGATAAAATATTTGACTGTAATTATTTTTTAATCTCATGACTTCCACAAAATCTAACTTAGAAACTCTCATTACATTTCTCCTATCATATTTGACAAAGAAAGACACACTACCAAAACCTAAGTACTTTCAGGAGGACACTGTCTCACTCCGTCACCCAGGCTGTAGTGTAGTGGTGCTGTCTTAGCTCACTGAGGCCTCAACCTCCCTTGGCTCAGGTGAGCCTCCCACCTCAACCTCCAAAGTGCCTGGGACTAAAGGTGCATACCACCATGCCTGCTAATTTTTGCATTTTTTTATAGAGACAGTCTTACCATGTTGCTGAGGATGGTTCCAAACTCCTGGGCTGAAGTGATGTACCCAACTCAGCCTCCCAAAGTGCTAGGATTACAAGTGTGAGCCACAGCACTTCACCAAAAATTTTACTAATATTTTATGTTTTCCCAACTTACATATTTAGACAGACACACACACACACACACACACACACACACAATCTCCTGATCTTCACCAGTAGTTTGCAACTGGGGCTGCTTTTTTCCCCAGGGATATTGCAAATGTCTGCAGACATTTCTGGTTGTGACAACAAGAGGTGGGGTTGTTATAGGTGCTTGGTAAGTAGAAGCTAAAAATGCTGCTAGACTTCCTACAATGTACAAGATGGTCTCCCACAACATAGAAGTATCTGAACCCAAAGTCAACAGTGCTGAGGTTGATCTAGACCAAACCACACCAACACATTTGTTTCCAAGGTAAGATTACAGTATAAAATACAGGTCATCCAATTACATTTGAATTTGAGGTAAACAATGAACACATTTTGTAGTATATGTAGGTATCATACAATGTTTTAGACATAATTGTACTAAAAACATATTGTTTATCTGAAATTCAAATATAGCTGGTGTCCTATATTTTCATTCGCTAAATCTACAAACATTATTCTAGGAAGATGGAGGGTCTGTGACAAGACACAGTAGACTGGCAGGTGGATATTTTAGGGGGTAGCCCAAAAGCAAACATCAGAGGCAATTTTAAAGAAGATATATGGAAGGCAAAACTTTCTAAGGCAGCTCCTGAGCACAAGGCATGTGGGCTCCCCACATTCATGTTTTGATGACTGCTGGAAACTGACTCTCAGACCTCATCCTAAACTACTAAATCAGAATCTGCATTTTTTGAATATATTTATGCACTTCATAAGTACATTTCAGTTGGAGAAGCACTGATCCAGACTATTCCATTGGTAGCCATTAAAATACAGAATTAACCCTAAACATTATAGGCCTATAATATGGAAATTGTCACTATAAAGCACAGATCTACTGCTTGAGAAAACACATCTAAGTGTTCTTTATTAATTGTGATAGCCCATGTAAATACAAGGCTTTCTTAATAATGTAACAGTTGAATGATGTAGCCATCAAGTAAAGAATGTATGTTTTTATAGGACAAATTTGGTAAAAACTGGCTATCAAAATTAAATCCTAATAATAATAATATAATTCTAATGGCATTTATCACTAAGAGAAGGAATGCAGATTAGCACCAAAGTGGAATCTGGAAAAAGCTACCAAGAGTGATACTATCAATTGATATCAGATCAATAAACAATAGATTTCCCAGGCTCTGATGTAAAAAAAAAAGTAAAATGGCCATCAATTTTTGATTAGTGACATTTGTATTTATGACAAATGATTTAGTTGCCCTCTACTGTTTTCCTATTGGCTTAGGAATCTAGAGTTGGCAGATTCCTATATCCTTAGAATTTCCCTGGATAAAAGTTATTTCACTAAGGAACATCAAAATACTAGATCAGCAGGACATATAAATATGCGGAAGGGAAATGTAAGGAAGGATGAAAACACATTCCTTTTAATTTTAAGGTGTGTTCCTCTCACCCACGTGGTCTAAAATATTTCAAACAAGCCATTATGAGTTATGAATTCTTCATCCTTGGGCAGGGGTCCAATAGAGCAAACTGACAGGAATGAGAGATCCCAGAAGGTCCAGGAACCACATCACCTCTGTGTGGCAGCCCAGTTTCCTTGCCTTTATCTTCAGTTGGAAGAAGAAAAGCTTCAAAAGATAGTGCAGTCAGCTCTGATAAGGCTTAGCTCATTGCTTCTTTAAAAATATTATAGCAATGACAACATAACTGCAAGCCTACAAAATACAGAAGCCTCACAGGGTTTATAAGGGCTGAGCATCACAGCATTGTTATGAATTCCTTACTACCAATTGCAAATAAATCAGTGGTCGCCTTCAGCACCAATAACATTAATGTTTTATACTATAGCATCCCTGACTGCAAGTTTGGTTTGTATCAATAGTTGGGGTTAACACTTAAGACCACTGTTCTATGTAATTTTCTGCATCTATTTCTTGGTGTTTCTGGAGCTCATGCAGAAGATTATATTCAATGTTTGCATGTCACATCTCTGTCTCTTGAAGGAAGACAGAAAAACTGTAATGCTACCAAATTTTATTTAGTAAAAATTAAGACAAGTTACATTTAGTGCTGTTTGATGACCAGGTTGCAGCAATACATTTGGGAAGATAATATTTAAATGTTTCTGGAGGAATTTTTATTGATTCTGGCAATAAATAACAATAAGTAGCTTTTTTCAGAAAAAAAGAAATTTGTGTTGTAAATGTGTTTTATTTTTCTGTTTATTACAGTTTTGACATCCTGAAAAGCCTTTCTGGGTGGTGAGAAATTACTACACCTTGGTCAATTTCAGCGAGAGCAAAGGACCAAGCCTGGAACATTTCTTTGATGTACAAATCAACCAATCTAAAGCCACACTTCCTCTATCTGGCGCAAACAGCCCGAGAAGGCAATATTCCTCTGCCTTAGTCATCCCAAAGTCAGATGTCAGGCAATTAGGGACCACTCCACAGCCCAAAGTCCACCAGAATTATAACTAGCCAATTCTAAACTGTTCACCCTTCCCTGTCTTGTCTTTCCCAAAAAAAACCCCACAAAGGCTCTAACTTAAACCTCCCCCTCACTCCTGTATTCTCTTTGCTAACCAATCTGGTCTCTTTCTCCTGTGGCCCTGTGTAGTGTGCCCTGCCTTCTGTCTCTATGACCCCTAAATATTTTAAACTTTGTTTTATTCCTGAGCCTTTCCTCTGTCTCCTCTTGTGCCTGCATCTCAACTGCCATCTCATTAAACAAAATACCAAACATTTTCAAAATCCCAAACAAGAACAAACCATTACAGTTATTAAAATTTAAATAACATGTGTGATAGCAATACAGGCCCATAAAAGAAAGATGATAAAGAACTACATGAAGAATTAGGCTGGAAAACCCTTGGTCAAGGGATATTCAACATTTCCTAAGTATAATGCCTGGAAATAAAGAATAACACACCAAAAATTAATTATAACTTCAAAAGAGTTTTATTTTTGTATTTAAATACTTTTATTGTAAAACACTGACCATGGTCAATCTTGATTATAAAGAAGTCCCTATGGCAACTTAATTATTTTGTAGAACTAAAATTTGGCCATTTTGAAAATCATTTTAAATAAGTTAAATGGGCCTTAGTAATTTTTTTAAGCCACAAAGAGAGTTCTTATTTGTCATTAAAAGTAATTGGCTTATAATATAAGTAGATAAAATTCAATTCATTTATTTATTATTAATAGTTACTAGTGTTTTACAGTAGTGTATTTACCTCTTGATCTATTGAAAAACAATTGGCCAGTTTATTAAGTTGAAGGTATGTGTTTTAATCCCGAGGATATCTCTAAGGAATTGAACTTCATCTCTCAATCAACAAAGTAAGAGTTTTATCTAACAAAGGATGAAAATACAAGTACTGTACTCATTGATTTTTGATCATGGAAACAAAGAAAAAGCAGAATAACACCCTAGATAGAAAAATCGTCATCTTAACAACTTGCTTTCGTAGGATTTTGAACTGAGGGACAATCACTCATTAGCAGATATTTATATTCCACTCATGGAAAACTTTCCCTCCTCTCCCTCATTTATACTCATATCACTCATGTCAATAGCATCCATCTGGCAAGTACTAATCTACTTATGCCACATTCTATGTTTTTAACTTTGATTGTCATATACCCACAAAACAGCAATGTAGTTTAGAAAGAACAAGCCATACCAAATCGACCGTATTCACCATGTTGACTGATCTATTTACCCCCTTGGTAAATCACAGGGTTCTATAGATACTATGTATATTAATTTTCATCAAACTATTGACAAATGATCAAACCTCTTGTGGTCTATCTACCCACTTAAGTCTGTAGAGTTTGGCAGGACTAAAAGGTTTTAAATGCTAAAGCTGTAATCCCAGTTGAATGGAAGAGGGAAAGAATAACCTAAACCAGTCCATTTTTATGTCATTGGCAAGCTGGTCTATGTATTTGCTGACTGATATGTCTGTATTTCCTACACATTGGCTCTATTTCCAAGGCTGGGATAATGCCCAAGCATATGGTTAGGGTTCCACAGCTCTCTGGTGGATGAATGTCATGCTCTGTCCCAACCTCTGTACACTGTTTACTGGGAGGTAGAAAGCAGGACAAACCTAGAAAATGTTGAAGACAGACTTGGAGGGAAATCTGGCCCATAAACACTGAAAGACTTGACTTGTATTTATAGTTTATTTAGGAGTGGCTTTGGAGACTTGTGGGAGGATGAAGATATTTTGTAAAATATTTTGTAGGATATTTTGTAAGTATTTCTTTTTAAATCAGCCTGTAACTGATTCAAATTCTGAGATTGACAGTATTATTCACATATTACAAGTAGTCTTCCAGTAGGATTAACACAGCTTATCTGGGATAAAGATTTTCTAAAAGCCTTTTTTTGTTAGTTTCTCTACGAAAACATAATAGCTTTTTAAAATAATTTGTATTTCTAACTTGAAGTAACCAGAGGAGGGCAAAGAAATAATAAAGCCTGGTGAAGATTTTTTCAAGTGTTATATAATCACTGTGCTCTAACAAATGATCAAAGCCCTCTCTTTAGGGCCACTAAACCCTATTTATAATGAAATACAACCAGAAGATCAGTGCATTAATATTGTTTTCCTAGCTCTACAAACAACTATCAGCATGACCAAAGTCTTTGCCTTGATGGTTCTTACGTTATTACATTTCCTGGACTTGTTCAACTTTATCAGTAATGTCTATCATAGACCATGTAAAATAACAAAGACAGAGATGAGTCTCCTTTTTATAAAGTGGTTTGGCATCAGATTGAAGGAAATGAAATATTTCACCCCAAAATATACTTTGGCATATTTTGAATCAGCTGTTCAGAGGGCCAGCAAACAGAAGTATTCCTGAAAACTGTCTTTGGGATACACTGGTACCTGTAGAGAAAATCTTTCACAGAAGGAATTGGACTTTCTGAGGCTTTCCCTTGTCCAGACTTAGAAAAGATTAACTGACCTTCTGAAATTTTTAAAGGTCTGAAGGAAATATGCACATTTTCTATTCTGACAGTTGCTACTTGTGAGATTTCATCTAAATAATACGACCACCCACTTTTGCTAGCCAAATGTCCTTTTTTTCTTCTCCCATAACCTATTTTGCCAACCTCCAAGACCTCATTCTTTCTGTAACCTCAAGATTGCATATAAGCTTCTGAACCCAATGGGGGAGTGGGGATAATTCCTCTGTGGTACTCTTCCATGTGCATGTTAATAAATATGTATGCCTGGTTGGGTGAGGTGGCTTACTCCTATAACACTAGCACTTTGGGAGACTGAGGAGGGCAGATTACCTGAGTTTAGGAGTTCAAGACCATCCCGAGCAACATATGATGAAACCTTGTCTCTACTAAAATACAAAAAAAAAAAAAGAATAGCTGAGTGTGGTGATGGGTGCCTGTAGTCCCAGCTACTTGGAAGGCTGGGGCAGGAGGATTGCTTGAACCTGGGAGGCGGAAGTTGCAGTGAGCCAAGAGCCACTGCACTCCAGCCTGGGTGACAGAGAGACTCCATTTCCAAAAAAATAACTGCAATAAAAAAATAAAGATGTATGCCTTTTAGTTTATTAATCTGCCTTATGTGAGTTGATTTTTTAGTTAAACTTCAGAGAGCAAAGGAAAAGTTTTTCTTTGGCCCCTACAGTTTTGGCACTGGGGGCATGAGAGCAAAAGCTCTGCTCTTCTGGAAGCCACAGTTAAGGAAACCCAGGACCTGACATACCAGTAGACAGAGAGTCAGTCAAGCAAAAGGAAAATAATAATCATCTCTTTTTTCCTCTGTACAATCTTTATTAATGAGAGGAAAGAATTTGATTATCTTGAGTGTAGCAACTCTGGTATACTTTCTGCTACAAATATTCTTAACTGTTTGATCCCTTTCTTCCCAGAAAGAGCCCTGTCCTTTGTCTTGCCTTTCTGTCTTGTTTTGACATAAAAGAGGGGTACCACTTTGGGAGGTCAAGGTAGGATGATTGCTTGAGCCCTGGAGTTTAAGACCAGCCTGGGCAAATGGCAAAATCCTCTATAAAAAATTTAAAAATTAGCTGGTCACAATGACATGTACCTGCAGTCCAAGCTATAAAGGTAGGAGGATGACTTGAGTCTTGGAATTCAGGGTGGCAGTGAGCTATGATCATGTCACTGTGCTCCAGCCTGGGCAGCAAAGTGAAAGTGAGAGTCCTTCTCTAAATAAAAAAAAATGGGGGTAACATAGAGTAGAACATGAGCCTAAAACTGCCATAAGTCTGTATTCAAACCAGTACTGCACACTGGTCAGTTTTGCAGCTCTGATCATACCAGCATCACTAAACATTGCTATGGGCAGCCAAAATAAAAAACAAGACACTATTCCTTCTCATTGTGTTTTATGTCATTGAGAGGTTGACTGGTGACCAAGTGGGAACACACTCTCTTGGTCTCCACTGTGAAGGGGTTAGGGTTGGTATGATGCATGATTTTTAGGTTATATCAGATGGCTGGTCTGAAAATGGTTGTGCACCCAAGACATATAAGATTTTAAGCAGCACATTTTTGTTCTGAATGTGTTAAGCTCTTGCAGGTGTTCGTCTTAAGTCACATCCCCATGGGGCTTTTGTCATGTCAACCTTTGTTGTTTGGTTAGTGCTGGGACATCCCAATCCTGGGGGCCTATCTTATGTCATACATTAATAGATCTGTGACTGTAACTGCCCAAAAGGTTCTTCCTGCCCACTACACAAAGAAAATCAACTAACTGAGACAATAGCATTGCAGTAAAGAAAGAGCCTAATGGATGTGAAGCTGGCCATGCCACATTGGAGACAAAGTTTTTCCTCAAATCAATCTCCCTGAAGGCTCAGAGGATAGGAGTTTTTCCAAGATAGTTTGGTAGGTAGTGGTCTAGGGTAGGGAGCAAGCTGATTGGTTGGGTCAGAGATGAAATCATAGGGAACCTAAGCTGTCCTCTTTTTCTGAATCAGTTCCTGGGTCAGGGATGGGTTACAGGACCGGTTGGCAGGTCAAGGTGGGGCCATCTGGTTATCAAAACTGCAGAAACCTGAAAAGGCATCTCAAAAGGCCAATCTTAGATTCTACAATAGTGATCTTATCTGCAAGAGTAATTGGGGAAGCTGTGAATCCCAAGGCCTCTGGAATAATGTCTGGTATTATTAGCATTAAAGCCCCTCTCTCCCTTTTAACTTAGTGGCCTTTCATTAATTTTACAAGAACAGTTTAGTTGTGGGGAAGGGCTATGGATGGCAGTGGGAGGCAATCCAGAGTGGCGGCTGCCATTGCACTGGCTGCTGTGGGAAGATGGGATTGGTGGCAGCAAGAGCAGCTGCAGGAGCAGCAATGGCATTGGTGGGTCCCCTGTGCCCCATGTCCCCAAGGCAGTTTACTGCACAGCCCCCACCCTCATGTGGCCAGGCAGAACCTGCCACCGGGCCTGGAGCCTCCACCAGTCCGGACTCTGTCCCTGCATCACCACTCTCAACTGCCACCTGAAGGGAGAGTGCAAGGAGGAGGCAGAGCTGGGCCCCAGGTGATGCTGCACTCCACAGCCGGCAGGTGCCCCCTGCACTTGGAGAGCCTGCCTCCCTGCGAGCCACTGTGATGGGGCTAGGCCAAGCTGCCCATTGGCAGGGGGGGGAATGTGTTCAGGCCTGGAGGAGCAGGCAGCGAGGGGCCCAAAGAGAACCTGGAGCCCCTACCCCAGGCTGTGAGGAGTCACAGCTGGGGCTGCCTGCACACCACATGGAGCAGGCAGGAACTCTGCCTTCACTGGCGCACAACCCTGGTATCTCTGAACTCTGAACCCTTGGAGGCCTGAGAAGGTCCCCCTCTCCCCCACAGGCTTGGGGGTCTGCTCCTTCCACCTGGCCTTTCCTGGCTCCTGGCACCCACTTCAATATTGGAGGGTTGGGGCCAAAGCCTGGACTGTCACAACCCAGCCAGGTATGCGTACACTCAGGGTAGTGCCAACACACCAGCCCCCTGCCCCCTTGGCCCCCTCTGGACTTTGGGTGCTGACGAGAGCACAGGAGGAAGCCAAGGGAAGGCTGAGGGCAGCTTGGTGCTTGCCTGCCAGTGCCCCTTCATGTGAGCAGCCTGGGTACCATGGACAGCAACAGGAGACAGACAGGTTCCTGGGCAGAAGCGGGTAGGTCCAGGGTGAGGCCTACCTTCAAACTAGGAAAGGCCAGAAGGCTGGAGGCCAGGCTGCCAGTCCTCTGACCAGAGTGAGGACTTGTGGTGCCTTTTCCGGGCCCGCCTGTGGCCACACATGGACTAGTTCAGACACACTTCCTACCCCCTGAGGATCATAAAAGCCCTGGGCTCAGCCAGAGCACAGCAGACAGCAGGATGACCTGCTGCAGAGAGGAGCTACCTTCTCTGCTGATAGCTGAACATTCGTCAGGATTACCAGGTACAGACAGAGCTACCCTCTGTGCTTAGAGTTCTCAAGACACCCTGGCTATGAAGAGGAGCTGCCTACTATGGGTCTCCTCTGAGCTGTTCTACTGTCAATAAAACTCCTCTTCACTTTGCTCACCCTCCACTTGTCTGCATAACTTATTCTTCCTGGTTGCAGGACAAGAACTTGGGAACCACCAAACGGCAAGGCTAAAAGAGCTGTAACACACAAAGTTGAAACATGACTCTTGCTCTCCACATTGCAGCCAAGGGAAAAGAGAGAAGATCTGTGGCCCTTTGGGGATCCCAGACTTGGGAGCTTCAAGACCCAGGGCTGTGACTCTCTCATTGAGACACAATCAAGTTCCTGACATCTCTAGGATTCCAGGTGACACTATATTCCCTAGTGCCAGCTGGGGAAGTTGCTTGTGGTGCACCTGGTCAAGCTACAGCCTTGCTGAGAACCAGTGCCTGTGCTGGCACCTGGAGCTTCTTGCCTGATGGCAGCCACTGGCGGGTTTGATTGTGCACAGTGGTTGGACCCCATACTCACTCCCACACCCTTTCAGTGCTCCCCACCTAACTTGCAGTCTTCCTTGGAGGTATGGGATTCAGGCCAGTAGCATGAGCCAAGCACTGCCTGCCAGGCTGAGTGGGCAGAATGAGCCCAGCAGGTCTAAGCAAACTTAGGGCAAAGATGCCACTGGCCACAGAGCTTTCAGCCATGAAAATGACAACTCAAAGATCCTTTAACACTGTTATTTAAACTATAAAGTAAATTTCTCCCCAAATTAGCTTGGCCCATGCCTAGGAATGAGCAAAGATAGCCAGTCTGTGCTAGAAGCAAGATGGAGTCAGTCATGTCAGATTTATCTTACTGTCATACTTTTGCAATAGCGATTTTATGACTGGCAACACTCCACAAATTTGTAGGTTACCAGAGATGCTACACACACAAATGCCATACTTAACTGTCTGTGGCAAGACCAGGCTTTGGCATCTTAGCCTATTTCTGGGAGTAATTTTTTGGGGAGAAAATCATTAGGATTCCTTCCTCCATGTCCTCTCTATTAACTTAATTTATACCTGGAAAATTACATCATGGGCTTTCCATAAAAAGGCTATTACATTAGGTTGCTATTAGAACAGGTACACCATTAAAATCCTAATCATCAGTGACCAAAGGTGAATCCATTAGAATAAAAAGATGCCTAAATTTTTAAAAGATTATATATATATATATATATATACACACACATACATATAGACACACACATTGCTAATATATGTATGTGTATATATATCATTCAAAACAATTGCCTTAATTGTTTTTATAGATCGAATTCAAAGAAAGACACATAATAATGTCATGGTTAGACTTAGAAATTCTCTTGACAAAGTTAAAGAGGAAAAATCTGACCTAAAACAAAGTTAAAATCCTTTGTATGTTCAGACGGCCTACTTAGAATACTCTGCAGGATCACAGTGAAGGCTGCTCCACCTTGCAGCAGATTTGAAAGAATTTCTTTTAGAAAACTGTATGGTCATTAAGTCAGCTTAATTAAAAAATGATAGTCAAGATATATATTGAATAAGCATATATATATTTTTAAAATGAATATACATAAAAAGTATATATATATATATATATATTTTTTAAAGCACACACACATTATTTATTTATACACACACACACACACACACACACACACACACACACACACTCACCCCTAAAATATATATCTAAAGCATAGGCCTTTCTACTTTTTCTCTTTTGAATTTTGTTTCTAGGACTTTGTTTAGTCAACTGAAACCCCTTTTTAATTATGTATTTGGTACCTCTGTTTGCTTCCTTCCTGGTTGGTAAAATTTTTACTAGGAAACATGTAAAATGTAATTGGCCTTTTGAAAAGCTGAAAACCTCAAATTGTCCACTCAAAGAATTGTTCTCCCATTTACTTCTGCTCCTCCCTACTCTTTCTTCCTCTTTGCCATCTTGTCTTCATCCCCACATGAAAGGATCTAGAGGGGACTTTTTAAGACTCCAAGATCCTGGGGGACGATCCAAGATGGCCGTTTAGGAACAGCTCAGGATTGCAGCTCCCAGTGAAAGCACAGAGGGTGAGTGGACGCAGCGTTTTTATTGCCCACGGACTAGGAAATTCCAGGGCGGAGGTGCTCCACGGTCGCCAGTGCAGCTGTTTCGGCCAGAGCCGCTGCTTTGCCCGCGGCTGCTTTGTCAGCGCCCCGGAGCCGCGGTTCTCCGTACAAAAAACACCGGTCCGGGTGCCCTTTTGGCTGGCGATTGGAGCCACGGGAAGTCGCCCATACGCCGGCTCAAAAAGGGGACTGAGCAGAGAACCAGGACAGTAGATTCCAGGGGAAAAAACAAAAAAAAAGCGCCACAAACCTCAGTGCCGCTGTTTAAGCCAGCGCAGTGAGTGGCCGCAGGGGAAAACAAACAGACCCCGGCGCCTCTTCAACAGGCGACTGGAACACCAACTTAAAAAAGGCTCTGAGGCAGGGAGCCAGGCGATCAGGCTCAGCTGGCCCCACCCCCGCAAAGAACAGCAACCAGAAACTCTGGATTGAGAGTTTCACAGCAAGTGCAGCTGAACCTGGGATGGTCCAGCTCTGTGGGGGAGGGGCATCCGCCATTACCGAGGTAGCCCGCCATTGCCAAGGCAACCCGCCACAGCAGAGAGACTCCGCCCCAACAGAGGCGGGCCACCATCCCCCAAGCAGTTCTAACTATGCCCATATAAACAGGACTGCAGGAAAGTTCACTCGGTAGCTAGGTGGAGCCCACAGCAGCTCAGCAAAGCCTCTACAGGCCGACAGTGACTAGGCTGCCTCCTTGCTGGGCTGGGCAGGTCTGAAGGAAAAAAAAAGAAGGCGGCAGCATAACAGAAACTCATAAATAAAGCCCTAAATCCCTGGGACAGAGCACCTGGGAACAAAAAGCAGTTTATGTGTTCTACTGAAGCAGACCTAAAAGTACCTAACCAGCAGCTCTGAATGAACAACAACAGAGCTCGCAGCTCACCATTTGAGCTCCTATAAAGAAGACACCATCTCCTCAAGCAGCTCCCTGACCCCTATATATCCAAAAAGACACCTCATAAAAGAGAGATCAGAATGACACTAGGCGGGTATCCTTCTGGGACAAAGATAGCAGAAGAAGAAAACTGGTAACAACCCTTCCTGTTCAGCAGCTGCTGCAGGTGAACCCCAGGCAAGCAGGGCCTGGAGTGAACCTCAGCAGACCTACAGCAGAGGGGCCAGAGTGTCAGAAGGAAAACCAAGAAACAGAAATAACCTCATCATCAAAAAACAGAACGTCAATCTGAAAGATTTGAGACCCAATCTGAAAGCCAGCAACTACAAAGTCGACAGGTGGATAAATCCTTAAAGATGGGAAGAAACCGGCACAAAAAGGATGAAAACACCCAAAACCAGAACACCTCTCCTCCTAAAAGGGATCACAACTCCTCACCAGCAAGGGAACAAGGTTGGATGGAGAACGAGTGTGATGAAATGACAGAATCAGACTTCAGAAGGTGGGTAGTAAGAAACTTCTGTGAACTTAAAGAACATGTTCTAACCAA
>NW_016107593.1:1927827-1930654 GCF_001604975.1 Cebus imitator
CCTTTGTAGGGACATGGATGAACCTGGAAACCATCATTCTCAGCAAACTGACAGAAGAGCAGAAGATCAAACACCGCATGTTCTCACTCATAGGGTGGTATTGAACAATGAGAACACATGGACACAGGGAGGGGAGTACTACACACTGGGGTCAGTTGGGGGTAATAGGGGAGGGACGGTGGGGGGTGGGAAGCTGGGGAGAGATAGCAAGCGGAGAAATGCCAGATGTAGGTGATAGGGAGGAAGGCAGCAAATCACACTGCCACGTGTGTTCCTATGCAACAATTTTGCATGTTCTTCACATGTACCCCAAAACCTAAAATGCAATAAAATAAATAAATGGAAAAAAAAAGACTCCAAGATCCTTTAAGGAAAACAGAAAAATGCACCTCACACCCCTTTTTGGGAGTCTTCTGTCTCCCTGTGGAGTCTCAAGAGTCATTGTCAGGTTCTTCTCAGGACAAGCTCTGTGCTCTTCTGCACTACATTACCCGATCTCTTTCGCTTTGTGGGGCACCAGAGACCACTTTGAGCTATTAGAGAGCATGACCTTTGTGTATCTGATGGTGAATCATAGTGAGTTGTAGTTTCGGAGGTGGTTCACAACAGTTGTAACAGATGGTTCTTACTATAGGGTATTACTCATTTCTTTGCTTGTTTAAAGAAGAAAATGCAGTTTGAACATTTGGAGGAGACAGAAACACTTGCCATCAGTGGGTAGACTTCCATGAGAGACACGCTGATTACAGTGAGCTGATTGTCATGGGTTTGCCCAGCCCCCTTGAGGAAACATCTCTGCAGACGTGTACTTTGGAAACATGGTACAGCCTGGTCCCATGGCATTTCTCTTTTTGGTGGGACCTGAAATTCAATTTAACAGTGGGATCTTTGATTTTTTAAAGATGTAGATGCTCTGCCTTCCAGCTGCACCTCCTCTTCAGATATTTAAATATTAGGCCCTGGGAACAGCAAATATTTTGTCAACCCTGTTTATTAACGGGCTCTGCCCTGAGCTCAGTGGTTCCATTAGAAAAAGGAAACTACATTAAAAAGCCACCTATCAAACTAGATTGGTCTCCAAAATATGACTTTCTTGCAGTAAAAAATTTAGAAAACTTTTTTTTTGAAGGTTTCTAAATTTTTCTAGGCTCGTCTGTATGTTTCCTTGTAAAATACTGTGATAAATTATTATAATTTTATGTTACTTTGGTGTCCATTTTTAATCTAACACACCCAGACTTCCTGAAAAAGCTTAAATTCTCTCTGTGCTTTCAGATGTAAATTTGCTACCCTGTTTTCTCTGAAACTCAATAAAGCCTTTGGCCATATGGAATAAATTTTAAGTTATTCCACATACAGAGATACAGTTTGAATCCAACTGCCCTTTTAAACTAGTGAGTTTTACCTGACTTATAGCTAAAATTTTAAAAGTTAAAGCTACAAGGTCTTTATGTCTATATTTTTGTATGTATGTGTGCATACATGTCGGTTTGTGTAGTCTACATGGTACCAAATTGACTTATAAATGATCACTCATAATTTTTTTTAAGTAAATAAACAGAAATGCATTTCAAGTTTGCATTACTTTAGCAATCTTCTGGTAAATAATACTAGTTCAACATTGTTGGCTTAGTAAAAGTATGTCTTCAGAGTTACCAACAAAATATTCATGTTTTTAACTTTAAGGTTGTTGCTTTTATGATGCTTGCCTAACAGACAGTAAGACAAAAATGATTAATAGAAAAATTTAACTTTAGATGATGGCCAGATTTGTCTGTCTTATAAAATAATCCAAACATAATTGTTAAAAATAGATTAAATAGATATAAATGAGAGAAATATTTATAAAGAAACTTTTAATAATAGTTATGTTTTATAATGTATTTATTTTAAAAGGGCTTCTCAAAAATTTTTGGTAACTATACACAGAGTTTAAGCTAAATTAAATGATGAATATTCAAACTGAATATCTACATCATTTCCAAATAAGATATAAAGCTAAGTTATTAATTACTAAATATGAGTTTAAGCTCATATGCTTTTGGCTTATTTCTTTAAAACAAAACTTATGTAGCTCTGCTAGTAAATACGTCATGTTCCATATAGAAAATCTGTTCTATAGAAAGCTTGAGCTTTTAAAAAATCATATGTGGTTATAAATTGTTAGTACATGACTGACAGTTAAAATTGCTTATTTCATAGGTTTTCACTGAAACTTAGGGTTACAGGAGTCAACATTCTGATTAATACATATAATTAAAACTACTAGATTTAAGAAACAATTCTGTATGCAAAGTGTGTAAGAAAAGTGGGATGTATTTTTGGTAAGATGTTGTAAGTAAGCATGAGAATGTAGCTTTCATTAAGAGAACAGTAATTTTGTCTAAAGGTTTTTAAAAGTTGTTTAAATTTACAAATTGTTTTAAATTTTATTTAAGAAATAAAGAATAGATAAAACTGGATGAACATAAAAAGTTGGGGAAAGAAAGAAAATAGAAAAAAATTGTAAGAGGTTATAAAAGGTTTATAAAAATCTGTGGTCAAAGCTAATTGAAATAAAATTTCATTAAAATTATCTTTAGCATTAATAATAGACTGATGGAAAGGTAGAATTTAGGTTTCTTTATGGAGCAAGGTATTTGTATAACATTAACAAGACATAGTAAAATATTTTTATCTATCTTTTATGTAAACTAAAGGAAAAAAGAGGGAAGAACTCTAGGGAAATATTCTGTTGATTTCATCTGTCTTTATTCCATCTTTTTATTGTCTGAAAAATTGATTTTCCTCTCTATAAAAGAGAGTTTGAATTTTTTTTTTTTTTTTT
>NW_016107593.1:1930822-1992917 GCF_001604975.1 Cebus imitator
TGTTGACCAGGATGGTCTCGATCTCTTGACCTCGTGATCCACCCGCCTCGGCCTCCCAAAGTGCTGGGATTACAGGCGTGAGCCACCGCGCCCGGCCTGAATGTTTTATTTATTTATTTAGTAGACAGAGTCTTGCTCTGTCACCCAGGCTGAAGTGCAGTGGCACCATCTCAGGTCACTACAAACTCCCTCTCCTGGGTTCAAGGGATTCTCCTTCCTCAGCCTCCAAAGTAGCTGGGATTACAGGCGTATGCCACCACGTTAGCTAATTTTTGTATTTTTAGTAGAGAAGGGGTTTCACCATGCTGGCCAGGCTGGTCTCCAACTCTTGACCTCAGGTGCTGCACCTGTATCAGCCTCCCAAAACACTAGGATTACAGGTGTGAGCCATCACACCGGGCCTGAATATATATTTTTAAATTATCACTTTAGCTAAATGATTGACTATGATTTTACAATGACCTGTGATCCTATTTTCATCAAGTGTTTTAAACTTGTCTTATTTTGATATGAAGTGTTTTGAACCTTTGACATTTGGCAAACTTCCAAAATTAAATTTCAAATTCTAAAATGTGTTTTTGACCTTGAACTAACTTTTGGAAATTCTAAAAAGAACTCCTGGAAACCCAAGAAAGACGTATGAGGTTTACGTGGTATGTAAAAATCATATGGTAAATATTATCAAATAAAAAATGGAGTTAACTTTATTCAAGTTATATTTATATTAACATGTTATTAATATATGTTCTAAAACTGTATGAGATCCCTAAATTTCTGACATTACCAGTCATAATTATGATTATGTTAAATTGTTGTATACCATGATATAAAACATTTCCTTGTCAATTACATCTTTACCCATGGCTATTCTAAGTCTTTTGCCATTCACAGGTAATTATTGCTTTACTTTGATTTTTCTCAATAATCCATTTATAATCAGCTACAGTCCAAAATATGCTTCTTCAACAAATTTTATAGCGTGGACCCTGAAAGTACTCTTGAATACAGTTTTTTGATAACTTTGGAGAACTTATCATTAGCCTGTGTAAAACCTCCCAGGGCTCTATTTTAAAAGTTGATATAATCATAAATATTGGTAACCCAACAGCAAGCAGAATAAGTTAATTACATGGGGTGGAACTGATACAGGACTAAAACACGTTTTTAAAATGATTTTCATTTGAAATATTGAGGATTCCTTTTTATATTTTGTTTTCCAGAGTCAAGAAATATTTTATTCTTTATAGCTTACAACAATTGGGTAAAATATACTCTTGTGAGCAAAACTGAAGTATTTACCTTTCTATCTACATGATTTCTCCAAAAATTTGAAACTATTCATGAATATTCTTATTTTATGGTAATATAGTTACCTATATAGTTTCAGTAAGAATCATTTTTTTCCATAGGAGGACACACTTGTAGATACTATTTTATCAAGGCTTTGATTGGAATGACTTGTTATCAGATATGACCAGACTGCTTTAAGGAACTGAAGTTGACTTTACAGAGCCAATGAAAAGCCCTTCGGGAAGACTGACCTGGTACTTTGTCCACACTGTTTCCATACAAGGTTCCTGACCTTGCGGTAAGAAAGAATGTCACTTTCTGTGAGGCCCAGAAACCTCCAGATATTTTGAAACCTCTAGAAAACAGAAATTCACTCAATTCATCTAAATGTTACAGGCACAGTCTGATGCCAAATCTTTGGCTTGGCTTTATAGTCTCTAGAGGCTTTGGAAAGTCCAACCTGAGATTCATCATGAACAAGCCACAGCAAAGCCAACTTTTAAAGGGCCTATATGGTCACTTTTCTTTCTGCACTCTATGCAAATAATGTCAAGTATTATAAAACTAAAATTTATTTTGCAAACAAATGGTCTTACTACACATGATTTGTCTTTGGTACAAAAGGGAAACTGAAGAGAGAAATTATGTTTTCAAAGAAAACTATAGTACCCATGCTATTAGATTCTAGCCTTGACCATTGTTTTTGAGTTTATTTGTCTGAAATTTGAACTGGATCCTGAATTATTTCCTGGCTACAAGTGCCCAAACTAATGTTTTCAAAATGTTCTCCCCTTTTTCCTCCTTGGAATCACTTAAAACTAAAACTGTGCTTTTCTTGAAGCTCTGCACATTGAAGCTAGATAACCTGATATAAACGTTGGGAGAAATCACCATAGCAACTTACATATCAACAGCTTTTGTGCCAGCTGATGTATGAGCTACTCAGACAGTTCACTTGAACACCCAATTTAAACCACAATCCACAAAGATCGCCACTGCCATCTGAAGATGCATTAGAGACTCTAGAACAACAAATCTGCAGACTACTCCAGATATTAACCTCTGCTTTTCTTAGTTTCCATAAAAATGCTTCTTATTAGAGATGGACTTGTTGCATCCTATATAGAGTTCTAGCTCATTAGCAGGGCACCTCCTAGAATGGAAAACAGCTGTTCAACTGATCTATTCTCTGGAACACAAAACGGATTCATGATAATATGAATGACATATTTAATGTTTTTTTTTGCCTATCCCAATTTGTCTTCTCTTCCTTTTCCTGTCTTATCTAAGAACCTCTAACCCAAATCTCTCCAAAGCTACCAATTTGCCTTTTGGCATATGCAACTTTTTGAAGTTTCAAAGTAGGAACTGAAAGAAATCAAAATAATTTACCCCAAAATATACTCCGCCATATTTTGAGATGGCCATTCAGAGGGCTGCACACAGAAGTAGCCCTGAAAACCGTCTTTGCGAGCAGATGAGCATCTGTAGAGAAAATCTGCATTGATGGAGCCCGGATTTCTCTAAGACTTTCTTTTGTCCAGATTTGGAAAAGATTAACTGAATATCTGACAACCTTTAAAGTTCTGTAAGAAACAGTCACCATCTATTTTATCTCATCTACAAAACAAGACCACCTTTTGCTAACTAGGCCTCCTCTTCCCTGCTCCCCTCCCATGTTTTACCACGATAACCTATTTTGCCATGATCCAAACCCCATTCTTTCCACAATCTCAAGATTGTATATAGCTTCTGAACCCTACTGGGGAGTAGAAGTAGTCTCTGTGGTCCTCCCCTTGTGCATATTAATAAATATGCATCCCTTTTCTTCAATGAATCTTCTGTTATTTGACTTCTCAGTGAAATTTCAGAAGGTGAAGATAAAGTCTTCCCTTGGCCTCTGCAGGATCAATCCACACTCAGTCCTCAACAAGCATCAGATAACAGGAGTAGCAAGTCAAGCTCTCCTAAGAACTACTTTTGTGATCTTAGAGACAGCCGTACCATTACTGTGGACCATTACTTTAAGTTATAATTTTAATGTTTTTGTAGAGACAGGGTCTCACTATGTTTCCCAGGCTGTTCTCAAACTCCTGGGTTCAAATAACCGTCTTGGCCTCTCAATATACTGGGGTGACAGGCATGAGCCAACGGGCCCTTTTTTTTTTTTAATCATTCTTAACATAGGAAAATAAGATTGTATTTGCTCTATTTTACTAGTCTGTCATGGTGACTTACTGACATTAATGCATAGTGGTGCTTTCTTGAGAATGGAACTTTAATCATGGAAAGTTTTGACTTTTGAACTTTGTCTTCCCTGAAACCCAGGACAAGCAAGCAAACATTGCTGCCCCATTTCAGGGGCCTCCACACAAATGACCCACTCTTTAGCTGGAATCCTTCTCCACTGTGATGCGACATTCCACAGAAGGGATACGATAGGGCTCACATCCTCTGCCTTCACTGTTTTCCCATTCAGCTTGAACTTCCTCATGGGGCTGGCTGACTTTTCCAACGGTGTTCCAAATGGCTATTTATTCCAAGTTGGCTTCTAAACTCTCTTGGTTTCAAGCCTCAGAAACGTCAGGTTTCATATACACAGGGAATCCAGAAGACGCTGAAGTGTCAGGAGAAGCTCAAAAAAGAAGCTAGGAAACCCTGGGAGAATTGCATGCCTCTACTAAGTAGCATGTCATAATATCATAGGCAGTCCTGAGCGCCCAACCACAACCAAGTAGACACATACTTCTATGTGTTGTGAGTTCCAAATAAAGTCTGCTCATAAACTGAGTACTGCTGGAGTTGTTGAAATGCTTTCTCTTCTCCATTTATTCTACCAGCACTGCTGTAACTTCTGCTGCTGTTTATAATGATCTACAAATTGAACATGGGAGCTGACAGTCTTGATTTCTAATTACATTTCAAGGATTTCTTTGAGCCCTGAGCAGGCCATACTCCATTTCTGTATCTTTAAACTGGGTGCGCTAGTCCTCCTTCCTACAGAGCAAGCTTCAAAAAGACTGAAAGTGATTGCGCTATGCAGTCAACATCAACTACTGCTTGAACAGACAATGCATGGTTCTTGCTACCTAAACTTCATGGAAAACAACAGTAACTGTTTTCACTAGAAAATGAAGATGTGGTTCCAGCAATGAACACATTCGGGTAAACAAGCTGAAGTCATTTTAATTCCCCCTTTCCAGTGGCATTAATTTCCAAACATTCTTTTAACCAAATAATGAAATGATTTTTCTTTTCAAGAACTCACAACCAACATTTAGTTTAAAAAAGGGAGTCCTAATTATGAGATTATTATTTTCTCATTTGCACAGATTTGGCTCATTAAAGCTATAATCCTTTTTCCTCAGCCCACAGACTGACAGCAACCTTTTTCTATGATTCCAAGAGAAAACTTGACTATTTAAACAAAAGTTCAAATCACAGTGATTGGAAGCGTTGGCCAATATGGTGTTTAATAAAAACAACAACCAGAGAAGAGATCAATTCTCATATTCTATTTGAGGGCCTCATTAGCGATTATTCTCAGAAGTCACTGGTCTTATCTTCGTGGCCTCATAAAAATATGGTGTTAAATTCGAATTACCCTATATAACATCATGGTGTCTAGCCAGCCAAATTCAAATGACATTCAGTTTATAGTTTTCTAATCTCTCCAAGTGCTTCAGTGGGTCATTTGTACAATTGAGTCTTAATGGTTAGAAATTAAATTAGAAAGAAAATATGCATCATGCTTCTACTGCAGTAAAATAAAAACTTTTTTCCCTAGTTAAGTGGACCATCTTTCTCTTGGATATTTAACAAGAAAAAAGAACTAATTTAATGGAGTGAGCTCATTAATGCTACTCCTGCCCATCCATTAGCATGTGTCTTTAGAGCAAAGATAGCAAAATTTTACTCAAACATGTCTACAGCCTGAATTTACTAAAAGCACTCCCCTCTCAGATTCACGCCATTAAGCATTTACTTAGTGTTTGTTTTTACTGGAGTATTGAAATCTATTTAAGAAGGAATATACGTGATATTAATTTTTATCACTTTTTTTTCCAAAATGGAAAAATAAACCACACATAATGGTAATGGATCATTTAAATAGCAAAATACTTGTGAGGCAGAAAAACTAAAAGAAGAGGATGTGGATCCACTTATACATATAGAATTTAACCCATCAGCTTAAAGCTAAGACCCACACTCATAGCCTAGAGAGAATTGTTAGTGTGCACTGGGATTTCATATTATTTATATGTAACTAGGTATGAATTCATATCTAATTCATATTATTCATACCTAAAACCTGACTGTTATACAGCCTAATTTTGTCTAACAGTTGCTCCAATTTGTGGGCCAAGGAGGGAACTCTGGTGTGAGCGTGGAGCATGTTTTAGAGTCATGCAAAGGAGTTCTTAAATAAATATTTGTACGGATTATTATAACAAGGCTATTAACATGCTTTTCAAATAACACACATTTCAGATCATTTTTCAAGTATAAAGATTCCATTATAACTAACAAAATTCTATTTAAAAGTTTTAGTGAATTCATAATACATACTGCCATTTTCTTAATTGGCTATCATCTTAAGTTCCATAAACATCTTTAAAAGACGTCTTCATTAACAGAAGAAATCAAATTAACTACCTGTATTCACATATAAATACATATCATATTTAAATTAATAATTTAAGGCATGCAACTGAATTTCTAACAGACATTGACTTACATTATTTAAACAAGGAGTTGTGTTGAGTTGAATGATCATCATCACCTTTATTCATTGTTAAATAAGCCTCCATAAGAATTTATAATCTAATGGCCAGGCGCAGTGGCTCACACCTGTAATTCTAGCACTTTGGGAGGCCAAGGCGGGTGGATCATCTGAGGTTTCGGGAGTTCAAAACCAACCTGGCCAATATGGCAAAACCCCATCTCTACTAAAATACAAAATTAGCTGAGCATGGTGGCTCATGCCTATAATCCCAGCTATTTGGGAGGCTGAGGCAGGAGAATCACTTGAACCTGGGAGACAGAGGTTCCGGTGAGACAAAATCGTACCATTGCACTCTTGCCTGGGCAACAAGAGCCAAACTCTATCTCAAAAAAAAAAAAAAAAAGTAGTTTAGACCTTGTTTTTAGTCACCATCCTCAGGACCATTTAAGCAGATTATGTATATGCCCCTCTAACAATAACACATTCCTTAGAGTTACTAACAACTCTTCAAGGTACAAGCAATTGTTCCTATTTTACAAATAAGAAAACTGAAATGAGCATTTTGTCTTTCTCTTTGGTACCAAATACCTGGTAAAGCGAGAACTAAACTTGCAACTGTTTCCAAAGTTTGTGTGTAGTCTGTACCACATCACGGTCATATCCTTACCAACAAAATATGGCATTATGTTATTAAAACAGCATTTTAAAACCTTATAAAGCTATACAGAAACCGAAGACATTATTTTGTTTACTATTACATTTGTGAATATAGAAATTATAAGGAGAGACGAAGTAATGACAAAATAATCTATTCTTTTAGTCTCTTCAAGTCTTATTTCTCATTCAGATCAAATTACTGGAAGTGCCATACTTTGTTAAAGATGCTCTAAGCAAAGATGAAAACCTGGGATAAGAAGAAAAATTAAATAGAAACTGGAAACAGTAAAGGGGACTAATGAGGAGGCTGGAAACTTTGAGACAGGAGAACTGAGAACAGATGAAGATAAGGCTATTCGCACAAGAGAGCTCCCTACTGAGTTACTAAGACACCCAGAACTTGACACCATGTGGTTCGCCTCATTTCAAGGACCTTATACAAAATAACCCTTGATTCTCCTGTCAGCAACTCAGTGTAGAGGCTGCCTAGACTGTAGATCTGACCCTGGAAGCCTTTCTGACAGTTTCACTTAGGAAGCCCAGGTCATGGCTCTCATTCCTGTGGGGGCCAATTATCTCTTCTCTGACAAACATAGACACAGTCAGTCCGTGGAAGGCCTCTCTGAAGGCATGCCCAACATTAATGGGTCAGTGGAAACACCTTTGGATATGAAGACAACAAAGATTTCTTTTCTGGAATTACATATAGCCCCAAACCCTGCTGGCGGACTTTCTGTGATGGATAACTAATAAACAACTTTTGTACAGCACGTGCTTACAAGGAGGTTCTATTTTCTCAAGCTCACAATCAGTTAAAAACAGAAATAATTAATAGTTACCTGTGGCATGTCTAGGGTGCATGTGAGTCTACCAAATAAATGAATTAGAGGTAGGATGTCTGGTTAATTATCAAATGATTTAATACTTTATTGTCAAAATATTTTCTTTTTATCTAAGAGGAAAACACAGAAAGAGGGAAGTCTATACAATCTTCATAGTAGGTTTACTCCCAGTAGGTAGACTTTAAGGTATATTCACTCTTCATTTTGAATTTTTAATAAACCTGGGAAATATTACTTCCTCTATCTCCATCTTCCCCATTTCATCCCACAGAAACACCCACCCAAACCTTCAAACTAATTCCTCGAAGAATTAGATAGGTATTTAAAAAACTATCTGTATTTACCCAATCATTGAATTTTAAAAATATATGAGCATTGAATAAATTAGAGGTTACAGTTTGCTTTTATGATACAAAATAGGATCAAAAGAAGTCAAATCAGCTTTCATATTTGCAGTGGTAACTGTGCTTTCACTGGTCTGGGATGTGGAATTACAGACATTGAGCAGATAAAACAGCCTCATCCATACTTATGAAATCTATTAAAATTCATTCTGCCATATAGCCTAATGTTCAACATTCCTGCTTTACAGTTGAGGAAACAGTAAGCTGAAGTCAAGAAAAGCTATTTGCCAAAAACTGAGTGGCTAATGATCTGTAGAGTGGGAACTGAGACCAACATTCTTTGCTGCTAGTGCTTTGAATATCAACTGTAACTCCTGCCTCTCTTCATTTACACAAAACCCTGAAGACTGGGACTCCTGCCCCTACGTTAGCCAGGCAGGCTTCATCTGTCTGTATCATCTTGCTCATCAGTTGTAAAAATGATCATTTTCGCATGTTGAGTTGTCTCTACCCTATCTGCTCATAAGACCTGTGATCTTGGTCCCTTACCTAGGAGCAGTGAGAGCCTGAAGCAGTGAAACATTGAATGGAAACTCTGCTTCCAGGACCTAGGGGTCCTGCAACTCACTATTTTATACAAATTACTCATATCCTATGTCGATCATCCAAATTCCTGGAGGTAAACAGAGCACAGGGAAATACCGACAACATCACTGGAGACCTCCCAACCTCACATCCACCATGGATTAAATCCACCTGTTTGGCTTTTCTGATGAAATCAGTAAAGCTGTTTTTTTCTGCTAGTTTCATAACTGGAAAGTGTACTGTTTCATAAATTGGTTGTGAAATTTAACGTAGTATGGAAAATTGCTCAATATATTGTTGGCATGTTATAAACAGAAACTAATGTTGCCTCCTTCAGCCTGCTTTCCAGCCATTTTGAGACTGGATGGTCTTACAACTTCTACTTGGTTATTCACTTCTTCATTTGAAACTGCTTACAGAAGAATTATCCCATGCCAAGCTCTCTGGCAGGCACTAAACTTCTGAACCTGATCATCTGCTTTGTGACATGTGAAAGCAACATGAGATTCCCAAATTAAACAATCTTCCTTCCAGTAGCCTTTGTCTCTACTCAAATTCCCTGTCACTGTGTCTCATTTTCCCAGCCCTACCATGTGATCTTAGGAAAGTAATTGAACAACTGAAATAAAAATCAAGCTAAATTATATTATAAAAATGAGGAAAGCAAAGTGGAAGCTTTGGGGGTGATAATGGATTATTTCAAGAGGTAGAATTTTTAACTATAGAAAAACCACCACTAAAACCTCCACTCATTTCTATAATCACTTACATATTAGCTTGAAATACTAATAGTACTAATACTTCATACTGCAGCTGTGTAGACCAAATGAGATACTAAATATGTAATTTCCATAGAAATAATTTAATAAATGTTTCTTTTTAAATAATAGCAACTATTATCCATGATATTATCTGAATGTCCATATGCCTGTTGTTTATGTGAGTTGCAGAATAAAAACAGAAGCTTCCAGGGTTGAATAAAGGCCCTTCTAAGCACTGCAACTACATAAAAATATAACTTGATGTCTTTCGAATTGTTTGTTTAAAATAAATTTATGTGTATACCAAGTGTCTATTTAAAATTCATGGACAAACTGGGTTTGATATATAATCAACATCTCTAGAAACAAGGAAAATATTTTCACCTCATATTGATTTGCCTATTTTCAAAGAATGTTAGAAAATTATCCTAAAGTATGTTGGCTGCTCAGATATTTTGCTTTTTTTGTTTTTGCTTTTAAGTTTTCAAAATCTTGTTACTCTTGATTTGCGGCAAATGCAGTTTTTTAAAAAGAAACAGATGGATAAAAGATAAATAATCATCTTTTTAAAGCAAATCTTTAATTTGAATGTATCATGTTACTTTCACGGGCCACCCTTAAAAAGTAATATAAAAAAATAAAAATTATAGCTAGAGAGTACATTGATGCAATATCCTTATATCAATAATGGTACCAATCCTGGATATAAAATATGTTGACTTTGATTTCTTCTGGTATGTCTTTAAGCCTGGTAGATAAACTGAAGAATTTTGGCATTTATTTTCATAATTCAGCCTCTTTTAGATAGGATGCCAAATTTCAGTTAAAGTTGTGTTACAATTGTACTATAATTGCTATTGAAACTTGGAAAAATAAAATCAGTTTTTTTCTATATAACAGCTGAAGAAGGACATGTGCTTGTATGGTATGTACGCTTTATACACAAACCTATATTCAATGTTCTAATTCTTCTATCCATAGTGAGTTAGTAAAGTATCACCTGTCTCAACTTATAAGATGATTATCTGTTGCCTGGTGAAAACCTGCTAAGATTGTAACTGCAGTAAAGAAGGTTGTTTAAACACAGTTCCTTTATCATTGTCAGTCATTTTGAAATTCACATTTCTTTCAAAATCCAACAGCTAGGCTAAGGTCTAGCACAGAGAAGGTACTCAACAAATATTTGTCAAATGGATGCTACTCTTCTAGCATGTCTATTTGGTTTTAGCTGAGCTTCAGAATTAGACTTGACGTTGTTCATTTCAGGCTCCTTCTTAAACTCCATTTACTATTTGTTTGGAAAAGAAAAGCAGACGAGGAGGTCCAAGGGAATCTTGGTTTGCAGGAAATGATAAACAGAATAACCCAAAGGGAAAAAACAATACCAACTTTTGGACTAGATTTTTAACCAAATACTTTTCTGGAGGCCAGAGATTACAAACTCAGTATGAAAGAAAAGGGAGTGATGGAGACTATGGTTTATTGTAGTTTTCATGTGATGCCTCAAGTCATGGACAAACAGAATTAAGCAGGCTCTTTGAGAATTCTACTGTCTAAAAAACCTCTGCTTTATGACAAACATAATATATTCTTGTGTAAGTCTTAAACATTTTAAAGAAAAATGTAATATTTAATAAATTTGACTAAAACTGAACAAACATCAAGAATGATCTATGAATGAAAGATATAAAAATAGGATAAAATAGAGCAACATAATCTTAAAAGAGCCAAAAATATGGTTGTAAGTTTCAAATTCCATTCTTAAACCACTGTGATGAATATTTTGGTGAAGTCACCTCACTTTGAAAAACATACATGTATACATTGTAAAATACTGGTAGATTATAAATGTATTAATTATCTACTGACTGACTTCTTAGCAATTTTGAAATAAGAACACAAATACTGTTTAATTGTTCATTTATAGATGCCTAAGTTTAAAAAGGCAATATTGAAGCCATAAAACACTGTGACTTTATTAGTATAGAAAAAAGACAAATTAAACACAGTTGTGGTGGTCATTAATTTACCTGACAGAACCTAGTTAAACAGACATTTAGATTTACAATGCATTCAATAACATAAAAATCTGACCCTAAATACGATTTTACACTTTCTTAGAAAAACACAATAGGACTCAAAATTTATATGTATTACAGTCTCATTTATTGAACTACTTTTATTTAAGTTCTTTGGTCAAATCATTATAAAAAATGCAGGGGGGTGAAGGTGTAATTCTAGTTATAGGACAAGTAGAATAGGTATAATATTCCAAGGAATAAATGGAAAAAAATCTGACAAGGAGGCATCATTAATCTTTGTCTATTCAAGATGCTAGAAATATTCATTACATATTCTAGTCATATGCTCATTTAGAGCAAATGCTTAGTCAGAAATAAGATTTTATATAAAGTAGAACTTTACTGTACAAGCAGAGCTAATATGGATATTTCCTTCTATGACAAGATCAACCAATGGGACTGCATCATTAACAACCAGCTGTAATACACCAGTTAAAAGTATTGAGTTGGGGAGAGATTTTAATGCCTGTATTTTTGAGAAATGTTTCTGAAAAGTTAAAGCTAATTGCTGAACTCATTATGCTTCTCTTGAATTTCTTATACAGAAATGATGTGCTTCCAGATTAATTAACTTTACTTCCAAAGAACTGGGAGTGATTCCAAATTTTGACTGTCTGATTACTTCACTTCCATGGAAATATTCATTCAAGCTCTGCCCTTGGGTACATGATGTTAGAGATATTTTCACAAGGTGTAAGTAGAAATGCAGAAATACATCTGTGACTTAACAGTTCTTCTTACTTCAGGATGGTAAAAAATAATGCTTTTTTTGCCATTGAAAACTTATTTGAAGACTCAAAAATCATACAAAATCAAGGTGCTGTAATTTCTAGTTCTATTTGCTTCCAATTTTATTTTACCCAAAAGCAATAGTTTTCTCTCATGACCTGGAGCATTATTGTAATGGTTTACAAGACATATTTCTCAGCTTGGATGTTATTCTTTTTTACCTTCAAAATCAAATAAAATGGAAAAGCCCATGTGCTCTCTCTGCTAAGCCTCCTAAATGTGAACACTGAAATCAAAAGTTCAGTTCANATATCCCTTTGGCTCCTTTGTCTGTTATGAAATTGTATGTTAGATTTTCTGTGCTAAGAAAATGAAGAAGCATTCTGATAAATAATCACGTTATAAAGGCTATTGTTTATGAACTTTGGTGCTCCGGGCATATTCTGTTGCCAATGATGCTTTATTAAAAAAAAAAAAAAAAAAGTTAAGATTCTGTTTTGGGAATAGGTACAAAAGATGCTACATTGCCGGTGAATTTTTGGTTTTGTTCTTTCCAATACTCTTTACTTGCCCTATACCAGGTTGACAGTTGCTGGATTTAATCTTAGCAGCTCAGCCAGGGGCACTATTCCCATCCTTGATTATGAGTAAAGTTTCCTCTATAGAGTTAGAGAAGGAGAGACAAAACCGACCAATTCCATCCACTGTTGGCAAGGTTTGTGAAAGAGAAACTGGCAGGGAATCAGTCTTTGTTTTATGCAGGAAAGACATCCCTGCTGATTTTCAAGGGGAAACAGTAACACATAATTAACTGAGGCAGGCGGGACCTAGGGCAGATGGCAACAGCGGTCCAGTAGAAAGCATACTATCTAGAATAAAGATTCCTGATGGATGGTACTAATTCTGAGAATTAGAAAAACCCAAGAAAGCTCTCTCCAAAGTATATAATTATAAACTTAGTAAACCTGTTTACCTATCTCCTAGAACACACACATACACACACATAAACACATACATGTACACAAAGTAGACTGAAACTGATGGCAAAATATAAATGAAATTCAGCAGCAGCAGGAGGAAAATACAATAATAGCGTTTGCTACACAGTAATATCTAAGATTTTATGAGAGTTTAGATGTGTATTATTTTATTCCATGTTTGACATCTCTGAGGTACATACTCTCAATGCTGCCTTTTTAAAAATAAGAAAATTGAATCATCAAGAAGTTGCTGCATGTGCCTGAGATTACACTGTAAGTTGCCACACAAAGTATTTGAACATGAATACACAGAAAGAACAGAAAGATGAATGGAACTGAATTAAAATTCCAAAAATCACTTAACATAAATGGAAAAATATGTCTTATCTTAAACCACCAGGGAAAGATGGATAATTCCATAAATGTTGTTGGATCAACTGGATAATCATCTGGAAAAATGTTAGTAATGTCAGAGCCTGACTGCAATCAATGAAACAGGATAAATTTCAATGGACAATGGATAACAGATATGAAGACAACTGTAAATAACCATGCAAAACTCCAAAGCCATTAAAGAAATTGATACATTACAGTAAATAAAAATCCAAATAGTTCTATGGGAAAAACTACAAAAGTTGTGTATGATTCCAAAATGCATTACTTTAAATCAACAAAATATGTGTCCTTTGTCCCAAAAGTAACTACATTCTTATGTAACTTAATTTGGTGATGGGAAGTAAAAATCAAAAACATTAGAAAAGTTGGCCAGGCATGGTAGCTCACACCTGTAATCCCATCACTTTTGGAGGCCGAGGCAGGCAAATCACCTGGGGTCAGGAGCTTGAGGCCAGCCTAGCCAACATGATGAAAGCCAATCTCTACTAAAATATATATGTGTGTGTGTGTGTGTGTGTGTGTGTGTGTGTGTGTGTGTGTGTGTGTGTGTATATATATATATATATATAAATTAGCTGGGCACGGTGGTGGCAGGCACCTGTTATCTCAACTATTCAGGAGGGGAGACAGGAGAATCGATTAAACCTCGAAGGCAGAGGTTGCAGTGAGCTGAGATTGTACCATTGCATTCCAGCTGAGCAACAGAGTGAGATTCTTTCTCAAAAAAATTTTTTTTAAATCAGGAAAGTCAAATCAATGAACCTTTTTCTATTTCCCTCCCAAAGATTAAAAGCTACCTTTCTGGTTTTACTATGTCCATGTAATTTATTAGACTAAATAATCAATAGGCACTAACTGACGTCAATTCATACAACTAGATTCAAAATAGAGAAATCAGACATAACTGTATCCTACTCATATTTTACAGATGAGAGAAATTGGTCAGGGACCTGCTCAAAGTTACAAGATGAATAAATCCTTAAGTTATATCATTCAATTAGGATACTTCTGCTCTTTCAGATTGCCTCACACCAGCCAGCAGAGAGAACTGTTTTGTAGTTGGAGTAATAAACCTTGATCCAATGGTCTAACTAGGAGACAAATAATAATTCGTCACAGGATGTATCAAGCTTTCTTTTCCCTCACATTTTTAGTCTCAAAGAATTGGCTCAATTAGGAATATTTGTCTTGGAGGGAGGGAGTGTGGTACAGATAGGAAGTGATGGTAGGATCTTTATATATTCATATAACTGTCGTTTAGCTAGTTAGAAGCAAAGTTTGATGGCTTTGTAATTTCCAACGGAATAATTTAATGAATTATTATAGTGCTTACTAAAATGATAAAATATATTTGTTCTGATGATCAGATAGCTATACTTCTGAGGCCTTGAGTGTTTTGTTGTCCAAGCACCTCATCCCTACATGGGCTACCTGAAAATCCAGCAACCAATGGGTCAAGTTTGTTTTCAGTGCTTGTGTCTTACAGATTGTCCAACATTTTGACCTTAACTTCTGAGTATATAAATTCAAAGATAAGTCTTGAACCCAGAAATTAATACAAGAAAAAAATGGCTAAGTAGCAAAACTTTCAAACCAAGTCTAAATTGAGAACATAAAACATATTTCTAGATATATGTTACAGGAAGGGATTTTATGTAAGGAATAGATTAAAAGAGAAACAACAACAGTGGGTTGCAAATTGAAAGCCCATCTCAGTAGAAAGTGTTCCATATAAAAATGGATTCATTTTACCTATAAGGTCAGGACTCCACAATACTTATTGTTACACAAGTCAGCCAGGCTGACTTTTTACTGAACAATGAGTTGGAATCCATGCAATATTCCCTATATTTGCACCCATTGATAGCTCTATGTGCCCATCCCCTACCTGAACCATCTACTTCTTGCATAAATTTCTGGTAAATATCCATCACGTAAGTAAATCTCCATGGTTATTGAACTTCTGTGGGAATTCCCTCTCCACCACTACTTTTTCCAGTTGAAGCTCAGTCATCAGCATTCTCCTACTTCTCAATTTACAACTTAGAACAGGGTCAGAGCTGACACACCATTTCTGAAAGCTCCCAATCTCTGCATGAGAGACCAAGACAAGTATTCCCAGAGGCCCAGGGAGTGGGTAGGTGTGTGTGGACTGGCAGAGCAGAGGGAGATAGAATAGGAAGAAGCAGTTAAAGCTGTATTTTTTTCTGAGACAGGGTCACACTCTGTTGCTTAGGCTGTAGTGTAGTGACTCAATTTCAGCTCACTGCAGCATCGACCTCCTGGGCTCAAGCAATCCTACCTTGGCCTCCCAAGTAGCTGAAGCTACAGTTGGGCACCACATTGCCTGGCTAATTTTTGTAGAGACGGGGTGGCCATGTTGCCCAGGCTCATCTGGAACTCCTGAGCTCATGCAATATGCCTGCCTCAGCCTCCCAAAGTGCAGGGATTACAGGCATGTGCCACCACGCCCTGCTGAAGCTGAATTATTTGAGGCTCAGAGCTTCTTCATTAAATTCTTTCCCTTTCATAGTACTGTAGGCCATAATGAGAAATTTAATGGTACTTTGCTTTGGTGCATGCTTGCTGTGAGAGGAGTGCATGCTGTAGAGGAATGTATTAACTGCTGGAAATCAATGAAATCCTCATAAAAGACAACTGAAATAGATGTTGTTAACTATGCCATTTACCATTGCTTCTATTAAACAAAAAATTAATTGGAAGGACATTAAACTGAGACAGCTCCAGTGCCTTGGATCCCTGCAAAAGCACACTGAAGCTCCACGCAAAAGGTAAAATAAAACTTAAGTATAATCAAGCAGAAACAACAAACTAACCTCTAAGGAGAGACTTTCCTCCAGATCATACACAAATAAGGTAAACACCTAGCAGCACCAATCAAGTAGTATCTGTACTTGACCTCTCCAGCTTCTGAAGCAGAGCTTTCTAAACCCTGTTCTGGTTCTGAGTGTGACCTGACCCATGACTTGATCTTTGCTCAAATAAACGCTGTTAAATTTAACTTGCCTAAAGTTTTTAGTCTAATGCTTCTATTCAAGAGTTTATGTTCGTGGCTCTATTCTATGCCCTTTGACAAAGGAGCAGGATTTTACATGGTACCTTTAACTTGGGCATGATACCTGAGGCCTCCCACTGTTTTTGAGGAGGCTGTGTCTTACCTGATGTTAGTGCCAGGTTTGCAGCCTCTAATTGTTTACTCCAGAGTTTTTCATGGTCTTTTTCCTAGGACATCTAAGTGGCTTGCTATTGGGATCATAATAGCCTCTTGGCGGGGAACATTGCTGATTTTGAGCCATTGCTATACATTGCATTATGATGGCTTTTTCTCTTTGATCAAGAATTGCTGAGATCATCCAGTCTGATAGCTACATTAACTTTTACTATCTTTCACATTAAAATTGTGTCAATATAAAGCTTTGAGAGTAGCTACAGTGGTCTCAGGGAGGCGTTCAGTGAAGTAAAGTAAGCCAATAGGGCAGCTCAGTCTTCTTTAAGATGTATTGCCTTTTCCTGGTAACACATGGGAAATATTCTTGGAAACTGTTCTCAGATCTCTCCTAAGGGCTGCTTTTAAACCTTCTGCTTTGTCCTCCCTATGTCTGTCTTTCCCCAAGGGATCTGGAATGCATCTCAGTGAGTTCATTTTTCACTGACATCTTGTCAAGACAGAGGTCAGATGTTAGCACAGATGAATACCTCTTGGACAGGTCTGCACTGTGTTAGGCAGAAAAATGCCTATCTTTAATGGCAAATTCTTCTCTTTCCTTGACCAAAGAATATTTTCTGTAGTTGTTTCATAGACTATAATGACTATGACACATAAATCCAGAGCCATTCATTCAGAACTTCTTGTCCAAAGGCTTTTGATGGTCAAAATCAGATCTTCACTCATTGACATCACTGGGTGACAAACCTCAAGAGAAAGCCCTACCTTTCTCAGTTCACAAGACTGGTCATGAATAAAAGAAGCAGTAGAGTCGGTCTTTAGAGAATAAATTTCTGTTTTAACTCTACGTAGATCTTCTCTTTATTTTTGGACCAGTTCATATTTATTTGCTTCACTTCTCTTTTTTGTAAGTCACAGATAATAATTCTGATCTAAATATTCCAGCATGGTTTCCAGCATATGGTGTGACCTCAATATATATTAGACAAATTAATAAAACTAATACAATGATGAGTCAATGTGAGGAAGTGGTTGCAAACTCCTTCAGAATTTAACGCACGGTAATGCTAGAGTTATGAGGCCAATTACTATGTATGTAAACATACAAGAGGGTCGTGTATTAATGAGACCAAGGTGAAGATGATTTCTTAAACAGCGGCTAACCCTCTTAAAGAGTGCTTACAAAGGGCCACAACTAAAAGGTCTAGAGGACTCCTAAATCTCATAAGTACTCCCCCTACACACATATTTGACAGGGAAACTAAAACCCAGAAAGGTTGAATGACAGATGAAAGGTCAAATACCATTTATATTTAATAAAAACAAACCAACAAAGCACCTCCCCATCATTTTCATCCCTTTATTCAATTGGATTTTTCTTAGCACTCATTAATACATAACATACTGTATATTTATTTGATTTATGAATTTTCTGTAATACTAGAACATTAGATGAGATAGGTAATTTTTGTTTTGCTTACGACTTTATCTAGAAGAGAGAATGGCATGTAACAGGGTATTCAACAAATATTTGTAGAATCATTGGCTGGAAAGATGAATAGTACACAGAACCCAGAATGTACATTTCTTAATTCCAATTCCACAGTTCATTTCAGTATACCACATTACCTCTCTATAAAGTTAGTTTGCCACTTTATGCTTTACCGTGTTATAAAACAGAATCAAACAATGACTCCTGAATCAATGATTTCAAGCTTACTCTTCACCTGATTAGGAAAAATATAGATAGCTGAACTCCTTGCTACCATTTCAGTAGAAGCAGAAATTGAATTATTCCAAGTATGAAAGAATAAATGAAGATATACATAGCTAGGATGCACGACAAGCATGGAAACCTTACCCTTACTTTAAAAAAGAAAAAAGTCTAGGCATAGTGAGTCACATCTTATTTCCAGTACTTTGGTAGGGCAAAGGCAGGAGAATTGCCTGAGCCTATGAGTTTAGGACCAACCTGGGCAACATAGCAAGACCCCATCTCTACAAAAAAATTTTAAAATTAGCTGAGCATGGTGGTATGTACTTCTGGAGTTTAGTACCTAAATTTGATTTTGGTTTTGTATAGACTTCCCTCATTAGTCTCCATGTAAAGGGTATTATAAGCATGAAGGAAGGTGTTTTCTACATACCAGTGTGTATCTTATGTGCGTACAGCTATTTGAGAAGGTGAAAGGAAAGACTCACTTGAGTCCATAAGGTTAAAACTGCAGTGAATTTTGTTTATGCTATTGCACTCCAGTCTGGGCAACAGAGCAAGGCTATTATATATATATATATATATATATATATATATATATATATATATATATATATATATAGTATTGTCCTTCTTAACAGACAGACACTGATTCATCTAATGATGTATTTGCCTAACTAGGCATTCCTGAAGCTCAGAGATTGTACAAGGTAGATATGGAGGTGAGGGTATTATCTGACAAGTCCTGTATGCCAAGCAATATTCTATGTACTTTAAGTCTGCTATGTGGATTAATTCTCACAATGACCCTATGAGGTGCTCACTTATTGACAAGAAAATTGGACAAAGAGAGATTATCTTGCCTAGGGTCATACAATTGGTAAATAGATGTTAAGACAGACAGTAAACCTAAGTCATTACCTCTGACTTCAAAAACCCATGTTTACAAATATCATACTATATCATGCTAATAATTTTCTAAAGAGGATTAAAGCTGTATTTAAATAAATAATCCCCTGAAAAATGAGTCAGCCCACAGTGGGTCACCTCTTCCCTGCACATTTCCTATTCTGCTTTTCTGGTGCTAGTCCTCCAGAAACAGAAAAATATTTAATGTATGTTCCAGCAATCTGCTTCCCGCAACTGGTTTAAATTTGGCAACATAAGCAGTTGACACAATTAAGACCAGCATGTGTTTAAAGTTAGTGGAGTTTTAATGGGCAGAGAGTGATGAAAGGATGCCGACACAATATGTGTTTTTAAAAATAATGATGTGAGATTTACTTTCCCTTACTAAACTCATGACTAAAGGAAAAATAAAATTATATTGGAAAGGAAGCAATGGGTTTAAAGCAGTGTTATTGCACACATTTAGTTATGAGTTTTAATTTCTGTAAAATTATAAATGTTTTTCTTTACGATGCAGTACTTTTAATAATCATAGTTTCATTTTATATGTTTGTGCAAAAACTGTCATTTCTAGGATATCTTCAAACTTCAATCTTTGTATTTCTCTGCTTGATGCAAGGACCAAACCTGGCTTCTTGAGATCTCACCAGATTCTGCTTCTCTAGCATCCAAATATAGGCACATAAATGTCATCTTCTGTAAGAAAGCTTCCCTAATTAGCAGGTAAAAAAGGTAAAAAAAGAAAAAAAGATCTTCATACAAACTTGAAGCTAAATCATCCTTGCATTTGTTAGTAATTTGCAAAAGCTTTCTAATACTTTGAATAAACTCAGTGTGCTGTATTTTAATACATGTAGCTATTAATTTGTTTCAAATATATGCAAAAAGAAAAAGGTATAAGTTCTTGCTATAAACTTTTATTTCTCTGGGACCTCTTCTTAAGTCTTATTATCCATTCAGTGAAGGCTCTAAAATTTGTAACTCACATATTGACCTTACACATGAATACCAAACATCTGATTAGCTATTTGACATTCCCACTGGGAAATCTAAAAAGCACCTAAATTGTAACTCACTTCAAAATAGAATGATTGATTTTTCTAAACTTGCCATCACCTCAAGTTTTTCTCATCTAAGCTAATGAAACTATAAGTCAGCTAGATGCTGAAAACAAAATCCTAGGAATTACCCCCAATTTTTTTCCCTTCATTCCTGATCCTAGGTTGCATGTCCCTATCAGGAAAGCATGAAAGGAGATTTCTGTTCAAGTAATTTATTAGGGACTGTTCTATTTCAGTGGTTCTCAACTTAAGCATGCATCAAAATCACCTGGAGAACACAAAGACCTGAACCTTGTCTCCAGAATTTCTTATTAAGTAGGAGTGATGGTTACTTTTATGTATGAACTCAACTAAACCATGCAACAGGCACAAACTTAAACATTATTTCAGGGTTCTATGAGGGTGTTTCCAGGAAAGCTTAGCATTTGAATTGGAGAAAGTAAAGCAGATGACCCTCCCCAATTGGTTGGCATCATCCAATCCATCAAAGCCCTTAATAGAACAAAAAGGAGAAAGAAGGTTGAAGATTCTTTCTACCTGAATGACAAGTTGGTACATCAATCTCCTACCTCAGTGCCCCCGGTTCTCAGGCTTTCAGACTAAATTATTAGCTTTCCAGGTTTCATCTTGAAGACAGTGGGCCATGGGACTTCTCAGCCTCCATAATCAAGTGAACGAATACCTTATAGTAAAGCTCTGTCTCTGCTCTTCCACTGTGTATATGTTTCTAAAAATAATCATGTGAGATTTACTTTCCCTTACTAAACACGTGACTAAAAGGAAAAATAAAAAAAACTATGTTTGTTAGGAAGCAATGGTGTTTAAGGCATTAACAGTTATTGTATACATTCAATCAAAAGTTTTGATAATTTGTATAAAATTATAAATGTTTCCTTTACAATGCAATACTTGTTATGGTCATTAAAATAGTTTCATATGTACGTATATATTTGTGCAAAAACTGTCATTTCTGGGATATCCTCAAACTTTAATCTTTGCGTCTTCTGCTTAATGCATAGATATATCTACCACTGATTCTGGTTGTTGGTTATAGAACTAACACGTTACCAGGTAATATTGATAATACTCTTTCCAGGACCACACTTCCAGAAACACTTATTTAAGGAGAAAGGGGATGAAAGAAGATGGATGAGAAGAGGGGAGAAATCACAAAAACATTGTTCAGATGGAACTGAGTGATTGGCAGAGCCAGCTATAAGCTTCTGGCAGCCATCATCCCCAACAACTAGAGAATGACTCTCCAGCCAGCACAGTGAGTCTGGACAGGTCACCGATAGTACCCACTACACCCAATGAACCGATTTTTTTTTCAGACAGCTTTTCAAATACAATTTCAGAATAGGTCCTGAGCCTCTCTACTTACTATATCTACTGCTACCATCCCAGTTCATTGTCACTGCTCAGCAGATGGCAATTCCTTTCTCAGACAGAATGCCTTTAACAGTGTTTTATCTACAGCAGGAGTCAAATTTCTGGTATTCAATTTAAGATCCGCAAGTGCAAGTAACAGTGATATTTTAAAAAGTTTCAGCTGCAAGTTCAAGGTCAATGTCTAAAACAAAGACCTGATAAAATAGCCTCTAACTGGTGTAGTCTTACTCTCCTACAATGCATTCTCCATGCACCAGCCAAAGGGATTTTTTTTTTTTTTTAAAGCAGAAAACAGGTTATGTCACCTCACAATTCCATGACCAACAAGGTCCCAGATTTTTCTGGCTCAAGGTATTTGCAACTTTCTATTTCTTCTTCCTGAAAGCTTTTCCTCTACCATCACTGCAAGTCTTACCATTACTTTTCCTACTCTGAGATATAGATGAATGACTACCTCTCATCATTCAAGTCTCAACTTGAAGGCAGTTTTCACAAAGAGACCTGCAGAGATCATTCTACCTAAAACTGCTTCACACCCAGTCATTGTATCAGGTTTTCTTGCGTTATTTTCTTCATAGCATCTAACCTATCAGAATTTAGCAGGTTTATTTATGTTTCCCTGTTTCTCATTTCTCCTCCTTGAGAATATGAGTTCTACAGATTCAGACTTCAGTGCACTGCTGTGTCTCCTGAATATGAAAGAATGTGTTTGACACATCATAGATGCTGGACAAGTACTTTTGAGTAATTAATAATGTAATTAATAATGGTTTAAGAGTATTTTACTTTTTGGCCTCCAATTGTTCTACTGGCCATAGCCAGATTTTCAGTTATTTTATTGTAAGCCGTGCATGGTCAGTGTGGGCTAGAAGGATCCCAAGAACCAATCTGATGATAAATTTAGTCAAAGTAATCAGCATAGTTTATATTGGGACAGTTTCATTAGGTTAATGAATACATCTGTATTTTGACACCTAGACCATCCATCAAAAAAAAAGACCAGCCAGGTACAGTGGCTCACACCTGTAATCCCAGCACTTTGGGAGGCCAATGAGGGTGGATCATGAGGTCAGGAGTTCAAGGTGAGCCTGGCCAACATGGTGCAACCCTAGCTCTACTAAAAATACAAAAATTAGCTGGGTGTGGTGGCACACACCTGTAGTCCCAGCTACTTGGGAGGCTGAGGCAGGAGAATCACTTGAACCTGGGAGGTGGAAGTTTCAGTGAGCTGAGATTGCACCACTGCACTCCAGCCTGGGTGATGGAACGAGACTCTGTCAAAAAAAAAAAAAAAAAAGACCAAGCTGATGATTGGTTTGATTAAAGTTACACTTAGAATGGTTCTACAAATATTGGTGTTACTGACAACATGGCACAATGTGATCCTATTAGTGCCTGAATGCTAGAACATCAGAAAATCAATCTAAACAAACACTATTGGTAGCATTTCTCTACTTAAAGCAATTCCTGTCTGCCTCATGGTGACAGCCATAAGAATATGGTTAGAAAAAAATCAAAGCAGATAAAATGTTTATTCAGATACCAGAGCAAATTGTGTCCAGAAAGAATTCAAAATCATATAGGATTGGAATGCAAGAAAGCTAAGGAACATACAGGAATTGAACATTTGGGCAACAAAATGTGACCAATAAAACGTTACCCCTTTAGACAGGCTTCAGCGGTTCTTAGTCACCAGACCATCAGCTTCGGTATCAACATCTGTATCTGTACCACCTGGGAGCTTTCTAGAAATGTTAAATAACTAGGGCCCACTGGAAAACTAATGAAGAAGAAACCTTGGGTATAAAGCAGGAGATTCCTATGCTCACTCAAGTTTGAGAACCACTGTTCTAGGGCAAGAGCCAATCCATCGGCTGGTAGTGGGAAGAAGTTAACTATATTTTGTTTAAAGGTACCGGCACCTGGAAGTGCAAGGTATGGAATGAAGTGAGCATCTGACACTCAGCTTTCAACTAACCAGTCTTCAACAGAATACTTTGTCTACCTATTTTCCATGTCTAAACAAAATATGACACGTGATCTACACCATCACAGGTAATGTTGCACAAACTGAAGGTGAAAAAGCACTCCAGAAAAGCACAGACTCTCAGAGTAAAGATACAATTCAGGGAGCTATGTTAAATTTTGCTCTCAGCATAAATTTCTAAGCAATTATAACCTGTTTTGCCAAGTGATGAAGCTTTACCTGAATTGCCTTAAATACGTATTTGATAATATTCAGCAATGTTGTCAGGAAGAGGGCTGGTGGGGAGGAGTTCAGTTTCTGAGGGGAACACCAATCCACTCATCAATCTGCCTAGTTGTGCTATCATTTCCTCTAATGAGAGGGCTGTAATTGTCACTCACAATGACTTGACACATCACTGCTGATTAGTACTGGAGACAAAGATGTCTCAGGAGCAAAGTGAGACAAAGATCACCTTATCCAGTCTTTGCTTGCTTCATGCCTAATTAGGTGGATAGCTGCAACCTTTTATTGTGATAAATGACGACTCCACCACGCACATGCACACAAACATATTTGAACACACACATATGCACGTGCAAACACTTCATCACCTTAATAGAGAACCTCTGTGTCAATTAAAAACAAAGGCATTTCATTTTCATGTATTATTGAATAGGATTATTCACCTGCATATTACTCTTACTAAGTAAAAGGTTTTTATAGGAACTGTAATATGGTTAAGCGAATTTTCAAGCTCTTTTGACTTGCAGCTCTACAATGTGGCCTAAGTCTACATAGTTATTTTTTTCACCCTCTGTGATTGTTCCACATGTCCTCTGCTTCAACCAAAGTAAATCTGTTATCTTCTACTAAATGAAAATAAAGTTGATTTCCATCTTTACTCAAGCAGTTTTCTTTTCCCAGAACCACCTTAAATCCCTTCTTTTCACATCCCCCAAAATGACCTATGTTGTGAGATTCTCTTCAAATTCTAATTCAAGTCCCATTTTCACCCAAAGTGTTGGTAAACTATTTTAGTTCATGTTTCCATTTTATGAACTCCTATGAAATTCACTATCTTCCTGGCTCATTGGTCATTTATAAAACAACATAAAACAAAAATGTAATTTGCATTATTACATGCTGTTGCCATCAATTCTGTAAGTACTAAGATCTTTTAGTTTAGAGAACATGATTTGTACTTCATTCCCATGCTCCAAATATCTGGTTCATGGTAAGAATTGAATACATATTATTGGTTGAGGATTTAAAACAAACACTTGATAGAGTAATAATCCATTTTTTACCATAAAAATTAAATGTTTTTTTCTTTTTTTTCCCCTGGCATCTTTAGAGAAAAGACACAATCAGTACAATCACTGACTTTGTGTACAATCGCTGACTTTCTGTACAATTGTAGATCTTTATTTTTCTTACTAATGCATGCAAGTATTATCCTGAACAATTCTATAAATCTGTTAGTCAACAGAAAGTTATTCAAATATGTTCAGTGTATTCTACTTTCTGAGGCAATAAAATAGAGCTGTATGTTCCAATTATTTCTTTAATGAAAAGTGTCAACATAAAATATTCTTGGAATGAAGAAAAAATTCTTAATATCAAAGTATAATATCTCTTAAAGCCTCAAACAAAAATTTCGTATAATTTAAAAATATGGACAAGTAGAGGGTGTTCCTTCCAAGTTGTAGATGAACAACTTAAACAAAGAGTGATATGGTTTGGCTGTGTCCTCACCCAAATCTTATCTTAAATCGAGTTTTCAGAATCCCCATGTGTCATGGGAGGAAATAGGTGGAGATAACAGAATCATGGGGGCAGTTTCCCCTATCCTGTTCTAGTGACAATGAGTTAGCTCTCATGAGATCTGATGGTTTCATAAGGGGCTTCCCCCCTCACTGGGCACTCACTCTTCTCCTGCCACCATTTGAAGAAGGATGTGTTTGCTTCCCCTTCTGCCATGATTTTAAGTTTCCTGAGGCCTCCCCACTCCTGCAGAACTGTGAGTCAATTAAAGCTCTTTCCTTTGTAAATTACCCAGTCTTGGGAAGTTCTTTATAGGAGCATGAGAAGAAACGAATACAGTAAATTGGTACCACAGAGAGGTGCTGCTATTATAAAGATACTGAAAATGTGGAAGCAACCTTAGAACTGGGTAAGAGGCAGACATTGGAACAGTTTGGAGGGCTCAGAAGAAAGGAAAATGTGGGAAAGTTTGGAATGTCCTAGATATTTGGAGGGCTCAGAAAACAGAAAGATGTGGGAAAGTTTGAAACTTTCTGGAGATCTGTCGAATGGTTTTGACCATAACTGATAGTGATAGGGTCTAATGAAGCCCAGGCTGAGGTGCTCTCAGATGGAGAAGAACTTGTTGAGAACTGGAGTAAAGATCACTCTTGTTATGCAAAGAGACTGGTAGCATTTTGCTTCTGCCCCAGAGATCTGTGAAGCTTTGAACTTGAGAGAGATAATTTAGGATATCTGGCAGAAGAAATTTCTAAGCTGCGAAACATTCAGCAGAGCATAAAAGTTTGAAAAATTTGCAACCTGGTGATGTGACAGAAATTAACAACCCATGTTCTGGGGAGAAATTCAAGCCAAATGCAGAAATTTGCATAAGTAACAAGCTGAATGTTAAACACCTGCACAATAGGAAAAATGTTTCCAAAGCATGTCAGAGACTTCACAATGGACACTACCATCACAGGTCTGGAGGCCTAGGAAGAAAAAATAATTTCATTGTCCTAATCCAGGGCCCTTCCTGCTGTATGCAGCCTAGGGACTTGATAACCAGTGTCCCAGACACTCCACCCATTGTTAAAAGGGGCCATGGTACAGCTTGGGCTGTGGCATCAGTGTGTGCAAGCCAAAGCCTTGCCAGCTTCCATGTTGTGGAAGCCACATGGGTGCACACAAGTGAGCCAGTGGGTGGACAGAAGTCAAGAACTGAAGTTTGGAAAGCTCTGCCTCGATTTCTGAAGATGTATGGAGACACCTGGATGTCCAAGTAGAAGTTTGCTGCAAAAGCAGAGCTCTCATGGAGAACCTCTGCTAGGACAGTATGGAAGGAAATCATGGAGCAGAAGCCCCCACACAGGGTCCCCAATGGAGCACTGCCTAGTAGAGCTATGAAAACAGGGCCACCATCCTCCAGACCCCATGACAGCATACACCGTGCAACTGGAAAAGCCATAGGCACTCAAAGCCAGCCCATGAAAACAGCCAGGAGGGGGGCTGTACCCTGCAAAGCCATGGCAGTTGAGCTCCCCAAGATTGTGAGAGCTCATCTCTTGTATCAGCATGACCTGCATGTAAGACATGAAGTCAAGGGGGGTCATTTTGGAATTTAAAGGTTTAATGAATGTCCTGTTGGATTTTGAGCTTGCTTGGGGACTGTAGCTCCTTTGTTTTGACCAATTTCTCCCATTTGGAACAAGTGTATTTACCCAATGCCTGTACCCACACTGTCTAGGAAGTAATCATCTTTCCTTTGATTTTACAAACTCATAGATGGAAGGGAATTGCCTTACCTCAGATCAGACTTTTGACGTGAACTTTTGAGTTAACACTGGCATGAGTTAAGACTTCGGGAGATTGTTGGAAGGGCATGACTGTGTTTTGAATTTTGAGGACAGGAGATTTGGGAGAGGCCAGGATAATATGATTTGGCTGTGTCCCTGCGCAAATCTCATATTGTAGTTCCTGTAAATCCTACATATCCTGGAAGGAACCAGGTGGATATAATTGAATTATGGAGGCAGTTACCCCCAGCCTGTTCTCATGATAGTGAGTTCTCATGAGATCTGATGGTTTTATAATGGGCTCCCCTCTTCATTGGGCACTCATTCTCTTCCTGCTACCATGAGAAGGACATGCTTGCTTCCCCTTCTGCATAATTTTAGTTTTCCCGAGGCCTTCCCTGTGAGTCAATTAAACCATTTTCCTTTATAAATTACCCAGTCTTGGGTATCTTTCCATAGCAGTATGAGAATGGACTAAACAGAGATAACAAATTTTGTTTTTTCTCATGGTGCTGTCTGAATCTTTTTGAAATATATTTAAATGTTATGCCCAGGCGAAAAGATTTTTTTAAACAGTAAAATGTGTACCATAAGGAAGTTTGAGTCAATGTTACTTTTGAAGCATTTTCATTAAAAATCAGTTTTGAATTCATTCAAGGGATGGAAATATACCTTAAAATACACATTATATATAGATGTATGGATATCTCTTTATCTATATAAACTGATAGTTAATTTTAAATGAATTTATTCTGAAGCCATTTCAATTTGTTAAAGTGAAGATTCTCTTTGAAGCTGTAATTTTAGTTTCATGGTCAAAATTATATACCTGAAATAGGATTGTAGGGTATCATAACAAATATCAAAACAAAATCTGCCTCCTGAAAATATCCAGTCACATTACCTTATACGTTTTCAATGCAGTGAAGTCAACAGTTTAACTCTTGAGTGAAACAAATATCTACCAGCAATATTTTCTCTATTTAAAATCCACATTTTAAAATTTGTAGAAAAAAAATCAGTTTGAAAGTCAGAGAAAAGGATAGAAAGTAAATCACTTTGAAGTGGTTGGGCATTCTGAGTGATGTTTTAAAACTGAGTTATTCTTCTGTTTGGAAAACAAAGAGGACTACAATATAAATTGTGTTTCTCCCAGAAATTTCTTTCAGGATTCATGGAAACAACCAGTTTATCCAAGGTCATACATGGTATTGTGTTAAATAACCCACGATTCTCACTTTATTATGAAACACCCATTGGATGTTAAGTAACCTAAATTCAATCATGTATATCAGTGACTCAATTACTAAAGTATGTTTAAAATGCTGTTTACCTATGAAAAAATGTAAACTAAGACATTTAAGAAACCATGCAAATTGTTCAGCTTCATAGAATTCTACAAAGGAAGAAACAGTTTAATATTGAGCAGTAACATGAAAAGATCAATATGTAAATATATGTACCATATACATATATATATATATATATATACACACACATATATACATATATAGTATATGTACACACATAAACACATAGTAGTTAATTGTAGAAGTCATTTTTTCCAGCGAAAAACATTTTTTGCCTTTCTGAAGTCTATTAAATGCATTGGGTAATTATAAATTACTCATTGAATCACAAGGAAAACCAGAGAATTTTAAAAAATGATGTCACTAAAAGAACATATTTCTTTTCTAATTTTTCAAATAATTTGGATAAGGTTTGATTCACAGTACTAAATTATTTTGTAAAATACAGTCACATAAATATTTTACCAATTTTGTTTGAGAAACATTTTGGTGTAGAAGGTACACATTGGCTTGTGGGCTTGTCATAAGTTTTAGAAATTAAGCTGTTCAGTAACAACCAGATGAATGCAACACACAATCCTTAGTTACACAAAAAGTTCGGAAACATCGCCTGGGATTAGTGGTTCTTAAGTTTCAATGAGCATCAGACTTACCCAGAGGACTTGTGAAAATAGATTGCTGAGTTCCATCCCAGAGTCTCTGATTTAGTAAATCTGAAGCAGAAACTTCTAGCAAGTTCCCAAACAATGTTAAGTTTTCTGGTCTGGAACTACCACATTTTGAGAACCACTACTATAATTTTATTAAATGTTATATATTTCAGATGGAGTATGAGGTGAACTGAACTTCAAATTGTTTAAAAACTTCCTGACAAAGCGGGAGAGTTAGTGTTCTGTGATGCTAATTGAAGATGGATCCATCTGCTATAAAGAGAAGAGGGCAGGAGGCTAATATTCAGTTACAAAAATTGCCACGTCCAATGTGTTCCCACCTGTGTGGAAGCTCCACCCTCCTCCAGTGGTAAGCCACAGGCAAGAGACTTGTTTTCTGCAGAAGCCACTTTGTGTGTACTCAGGCACATAGGCCCTGGGAGTTCTCTGCTAGAGCTTGGCAAACCTGACCTACTTATTCTACTAAGAGGTAAAACCATCTTCAATGAAATCTCAGTGCTTGGGAGGCCGATACCAGAGAACTGCTTGAGCCCAGTAGTTCAAGACTAGCCTGGGCAATGTAGCAGGTTGCCATCTCTACAAAAAAAATTGAATAAAAAGTTCAATAAAAAATTAGCTAGGCATGGTGGCATGCACTGGTAGTCCCAGTTACTTGGGAGGCTGAGGCAGGAGGACTGCTTGAGCCTAGGAGTTTAAGGCTTCAGTGAGCTGCAATCACACCACTACATTCCAGCCTAGGAAACAGAATGAGACTGTGTCTCAAAAGAAGAAATATATAACTTCAATGTCATTGGACAGGGCACGTGCTTGCTATTTATCATAGGTCTCGTAATTGCCTCACCCTCATGGTCATTTGTGCTTAGAATCCCTCTATAAAGTGTGGCAGAAATGTTTATGTCTTGGAATTTTCAAAACAGCTAGCTACAAATCAACCTCCGGGGCTCTAAAAGAGATGCCTTAGCCTTACCATGGATCTTTGGGTATGAGGACCATGGCTTAGCAGTGTAATAGCTAGAACTTGTTTTGAAAATGTGTCCCAAACACCCTGACAGGTGGACTTGCTAAGTGGAGGTAATTAATGTGGACTAGGTGCATGCGGAATATATGCGCCAGTGAATTTTGTTTCAGTGTAATTAAAGCTGAGGAACACTTCCTGGTGCTAGCTAACTGCCAGAATGCTCGATCTATTCAATCCCCTTTGATGGCAAAACCCTATTATTATTAAACAGGAGGTTATATATTCTCATTTGGCTATGGCAGAGGGCTATGCATATGGCTCATCTAAGAGTAGTTCCACATCATTAAAATGTACATTTTAAATTTTAGAAAAAAATTTTTAGTAATGTTTGGAATTGCTATCTGTCTTTCAGGGGACCAATTCAGTTAGCCTTGCTTACTACATTAGTAATGAAAAGATTTTATAAGTGTACCCCAAACTGGCAAGCTATATGAACATGTGCCACTTGGTCCATAGCTAGTTTCTGTTTGCAAAGTCAATGGCCAATAAATGGGCAATGAAGTTGCAAATTACTTTTAATTATTCTTGGCAAGTTTCTCCATGAAGCGATTAGAAAAATGTTAATAGTGGAATAACTATTTCATGTCTACTTGCTACTTATGCTAAATTAGAGTGTACCAAACTTAATACTGAAATTGACTACATTGGGAAAGAAAGCTTTGTAAGCTATTAAGGCTGTTTTTGAGTTAGTACAACAGGGATTCTTAAGTCCATGGAAGATGCCCAGAAGTCTTACTAAAATTATCTGCATAAATTTTGGGGTATACAGGGTTTTTGTTTGAGGGTACACAGGTACATGCAGAGTTTTGGTAGGTATTATTTGTAATCCTAATTCTTTAAAAGTCAGAGCCCCCCAACAGAACTTTCATTTATGAGATTTGCAAAATGTAAGCAGACCTATGGCACCAGGCCTTGCCCATTTTGCTCCCTTGGAAGCCTCACTATGCCAACATGGGGCTTTTTCGCCTATGAAACCTACATCCAGCCTCCACATCTGTTGCGGCATAGCATCCCAATCAGTCAACACCAAGCACTTGGCACTGTCATGTAAAGGAAACCTATTTCCTTTTTTGTTTGGGAAACACTATGCATTAAATACCTCCCAAAAGGATACTACAAGCATGGTTAAATAACCCACCAGTCTGAAATGAATTTAAACTATTTCCATTGCAGATCTTTACTGATGTGGAGGAAGGTATCAGCCTGAATTCTGAGGTATTTTAGGAGTTTTTTTTGAATGTTCTTTTCAAATCACTTCATTGGGGAACATGCAAGGCTCCCTTTGTTCTATCTTCAGACACTCATTTGTAGACCTCCTGCTACCCAGGGCTTTAGACACCACTGTAGGCCACAGTCCCACCATATTAGGATGACTCCCTGGTTTACATATTCAGCCCAAATTCTCCATCCTAACTCCAGATTTGTATATTATCAGTCAAGGCAACATCTTCACTTAAATGTCGAAACTTGTCCAGTCAAAAGCAAAACTATAGATAGATCAATAAATCCTCGTCTGTTATAATCTTCCTCCTCTTGGGTGATAGCAATTGCACCCCTCTAGCTTCTCTGGCCCAAAAATCTTGTTGTTGTAATAGTTCTGTATCAGACCCCACATGTAATTTGTCATCAAATTGTTTGATTCAGCTCAGAATATAACCAGGATGTAACTGTTACCACGTCTCACCACTTCTGCTGCCACCACCCTTGTCTGAGCATTCATTCTCTCTAAACTGAATTGTTTCCCCAGCTTCTTAGCTGGCTTCCCTGCATTCACACTATCCCTCCCATATTACCGTGCAACACAGCGGCCAGAATGATGTGCTTGGTCAGATCATATTTCTCCTTCTTTGGCTTTTCATTTTATACAAAGCAAAATCCAAAGTCCTTACACTAGACTGCAAGCAACTACATGATCTGGGTCTCACTTCCACTCATAGCTCATGCCCTACTAATTCCCCATTGCTCACTTCACTCTAGACAAATTGATCATCCTGCTATGCTTTGAAAGTGACAGTCGCATTTCTGCCTTGGAGGTTTTGCACTGTCAGTTGCTTGCCACTGCTTGTTTCCTCTCCCTAAAATATTCTTCTCCTAGAAATCTCCATGGATAACTTTTTGACCTCCTTGAAGTTTTATTTAAATCTCATTTTCCTAGTAAAGCCTGATCAGAATTTCCTTATACCAGGACTTGCCCTATGCCCTAAGTGAGATCTATATTGTATTTTCTTCATTACATTCATAACCATCTAATAAACTATCATTTATTGTAGCCATTATTTTTGCCTTCTCTTTGTCTTCTAAAATGTAAGTCCATGAGGGTAAGGATATTAGTCTCTCTTGCTCACTGTTGTATCCCAAGTAATTGGAACAGTGCCTTATACAAAGAAGGGGCTAAATAAATCTGTGTTGAATGCGATTGAATTATCCTTAGTCTATGAAGGTAGATAAAATAGGTTTCTTGGGTACCAACAGGGACATTAACAGTTACAATTATATAACTTCAGTCTAGAACAACTACAACATTTTGTACCAATCAACAATTTTATCTATAAATGAGTGAATAATTCAAGAATAGAAGAATCAGGCTACAGATAGCATAGTAAGAGGTATTAGTCTATTAGATAAGATAATGTCTGACTGTGGAATTTCATCCAATAACCTTCTAACAGACCTGCTGCTTCTGCCCTTGCATATAGGATATTCTCAGCTCAGCAGCCAGAGGGATCCTATTAAATAGCAAATTACCCATTTCCTCACTTTGAGTAAAAAGGACCTTAAAACAGTTGACAAGACTTTCCAGGGGTATCCAGTCTTTGGCTTCCTTGGGCCACTCTAGAATTGTCTTGGGCACACATAAAATACACTAACAATAGCTGATAAGCTAAAAAAAATGCAAAAAGCATCTCATAATGTTGTAAGAAAGTTTGTGCATTTATGTTGGACCACATTCAAAGCCATCATGGGCTCCATGTGGCCCATGGACCGCAAGTTGGACAAGCTTGCTTTATACCATTTGGCTTCCTATTATATCTCCACTTCATCTCCCTCTCCTCCTGGCTTACTTCCCTCCATGCTGGTTTATTTTGTTCTTTCTTAACCACAGCTAGCAGGCTCCCACCCCTAGGACTTTGTACCTGCTGGCTCTGCCTGGGCATTATCCCTCCAGAAATCTTTATGGCTTGCACCCTTACTTCCTACTGATCTTCACTCAAATGTCATCTTCTCAGTGGATACTTCCCTGACCACAATACTTAAAGTAACATTTTCTTCTGCAGCTCCCCCACATTCATTTGCTGCCTAACTTTTCACTATGGTTTTAATGTATTAGATTTGATTCATTATCTTACTGAACACCTAGTATATTTTACCACATAATGAAATCCCATAACGGCAGAATCTTTGCAGTCATGTTCTCTATTATATCCCCAGCATCTAGAACAGTACCTGGCAAAAAGTATACACTCAGTAATTTTTGGTGAATGGCAGAATGCATAACTATACAAATATATATGCATGTGAACACAGATCTCACACATGCTTTTTAAAGTATCGTTTTTAACTGCTGCAAAGCACTTCTTGAGGTCTGAGTAGTGGGGTTCTGTCAGACTTTTGAACTGTAATAGAATTGCCTTTTCATTCCTGAGCTCAGCCCTTCCACTTGCCAAGTAAATCAATAGTATGAATCATTTATACTGCCCTATCTCTCTGGAGGCATTTCACAAATTTACAGATGTGTACAATCTTGCAGATTAAAGAGACTTCAGTGATGTGCTATGATATCTCCTTCACTTTAGAGATGATGGTTAAATATTAGATCTAAAGCAAATTAACAAGTTATTTCAGCATTGCAACTAGAACTATGGTGCCCCTACCAGGGCACTGATCTTACTGTAAGCTGACCCTGTTACAGTACAATGAGACATCTCAGAAAACATACTGAGCATCACCTTCACTAATGCATGCAGCTTTATGTGTGAAAAGAAAAGTTAGCTCAAATGTAATGTTATATTTCATGGCTTGTGAGGAGTTCATTTCTGTATTTCTGAGGGAAAGACGACTCAGATAAAACAGAGAAATGATTAAAGTATCCAAATACTTTTTAAAATTTGAATTAACATCACAATAGCTAACCAGGCCAGTATTTAATGTGACCTAATTGTATTTTAATTATATAAGCAAACAGATTTATATTTCATCACCTGATCATATACATAGCTGAAATTAAAACTGTCATCATCCTACATAAACAATTTTACTTTTCTTAAAACTTTCCATGATTAGCTGGGAATAAAAGCAAATAATCGTTTAATTCAGAAATCACTTATTATAAGTGAGAAAACGTTTACACATCTCTCGTACCTTTCTCACTTGAGGATGTGTTCTCTCACATAGCACCAAAGCACTAACTATAGGAACTGGCTACCCAAAGCATCCAAGCCAAAAGTCTTCATTGCCAAGGTAGACGGAAACACTAGATTTTCTATATTTGCATTAAATAATTGCAGTTTCTACGAGTTGAGTTTTTCATGCCATATAGTTTCAGAAATAAGTCTTCTGTTGGTCAAAGTCCCCATTACAACTGAAGTAGTTTCACATTCCTATTCACAATGACAATAAAGACTATCAAAGTATTTTTAGGCAACAACAGATCATGCCCGTGCTACAGAGACATTCTATATCTTTAAAACAACTTTAGCAATTAGATCACATGATTGAAACCATTATTCCTCACATTTCTTTAAATGCTTCCTACTCTGATATTTTTCATCACTTTATAAGACGGGGTCATAAGTGTCTTTGGTGGCATGCAGTTAGGGACCACAAACGTGAGGGAAGACATAATCAGAACCTAATCACTTCTCAATAGGTCTGGAACCATGAGCCAAATCTTAAAGATTATGCTTAACTGGAATCAATATAACATCTTGTATTTCTTTCCCACAACAATTTTAAAAATCTAGCATGAAGGAGACATGACTGCATAGTAGAAAACAATCTTGGGGTTGCCTTCCATGTATATAGAGTATGAACTGGAGAGGAACGTGACTACTAAACCAGATAATGTATACTCATGCTCTATTAGCATGGGACATGTGGGAATTGAATTGTTTATACAGCAAGATCATACCAGAGCTGGGACACAGGACAGGCTACCTAATTTGTATGACCTCTGTGTAAAATGGAAATGTGGAAGCCCTTGTTATAAAACTAGTATATAGGCTGGGCATGATGGCTCATGCCTGTAATCCCAGCAATTTGGGAGGCTGAGGTGGGCAAATCACAAGGTCAGGAGATTGAGACCAACCTGGCCAACATGGTGAAACCCCATCTCTACTAAAAATACAACAATTAGCTGGGTGAGGTGATGGGTGCTTGTAATCCCAGCTACTCTGGAGACTGAGGCAGGAAAATCGCTTGAACTTGGGAGGCAGAAGTTGCAGTGAGCCAAGATCATGCCACTGTACTCTAGCCTGGGTGACAGAGCAATATTCCATCTAGGAGGAAAAAATACAACTATAAATTTAAAGTCGCTGACAGAAGAACATAAACCATGCACAAACCTTTCTGGGTAGGAGGGTCCTGTGAGATTGTGCAGCTCATATACCTATGAACCCAACCCTACTGGGACTTGTGTTCAATTGAAGCCCTCACTTGAAAAACCTCAGGGGTAAATTCAAAGAAAAGCAAGGAGAATGTACACATTTTAAAATCAAGTCACATGAACAAAGACTAAACAAAATAGAAATATTTTTCTAGAGAAGAAATGTCCAAAATGGAAGTACCTACCATTGTCTGTGAATAGTTGTTTAAGAGCTGTTGCATGGATTAGGAATTAGATTTATTTTCTATGGCCCCCAAGTAATAGAATTAATACCAATGGCTAGAGAAAATATACAGATGTATTTTCATTTAACAGTGTTTACTTTGATGCAGTCAAGTCTATTGAAAAGAGCATGGGCTACCTAGGCAAGTAGTAGTTTTGCAGCAGCAGGTATTCAAACATACATGGGTTTATCAAGGTAGACAAGGCTCTAGAGAAGCTCCTTAAGAGTTTTATAGGGATATATTTCCCAAATGCAAATTCACAAATTAATACTAGCTATGCTACATCAAAATCACCTGAGCCATTTAAAAATGCTGTTTTCTGCCTCTCCCCTTAAAGCTGAGGCTAAGGATATAGCTATTAAAGACACTCTAAGCCGAAAACTCTGGTTAACAATTGGTGTTAGAAACCTCTGATCTAAAAGGAATTTAAATACTAAAAGACTATTTGAGTCAAATGAACTTAAAGGACCTACCTAACCTCAGTAGGTTTTCTCAGCTGGAAACTGAGTAATGCCCCCTCCAAGCCCTGGCTGGGTTTGCTAGACTGATCATTGATATATAAAGTCATCCCTACCTCAGTTACCCCAAATCCGGGGATGCTCAAGTCCCAGATATAAAATGCTCCAGTATTTGTATACAATCCATGTGCATCCACCTGTATAACCTAAGTCATCCCTAAATTGCTTGTAATAACTAATATAATGTAAATGCTATATAAATAGTATACTTTAATGTTTAGGTAATCTTGACAAGAAAAAATGACTTTACATGTTCAGTACAGATGCAATTTTTATGAATATTTTTAATCTGTGTTGGTTGAATCCACAGATATGAAAGCTCCATGGATATAGAGGGCTGATTGTAAAATAATAAACATTTTTGGCCTGGTGTGGTGGCTCACGCCTATAATCTCAGCACTTAGGGAGACTGAGGCAGGGAGATAATTTGAGGTCAGGAGTTCAAAGCAGCCTGGGCAGCATGGCGAAACCCCATTTCTACTAAAAATAAAAAAATGAGCCAAGTGTGGTGGCTCACACGTAGTCCCAGCCACATGGGAGGCTGAGACAGGAGAATTGCTTGAACCTGGAAAATGGATGTTGCAGTGAGCTGAGATCCCAGCACTGCACTCCAGCCTGGGTGACAGAGTGAGGCTCGAAAANAAAAAAAAAAAAAAAAAAAAAGAAAAGAAAAAAGATACAAGTATTTGAAATCCATTCTGGGGTTTCGTAAAACCATCACCTTGGAAAGATTAACTTCTTTATCTTGAGACAATTAATCACAAAAGAAGGTTAAACCCTTTATATTACCAAATATTCTTATATTTTAAAAGTGAAATATATTGGCAAACATGTTCATTGCATGTATTCGACATACTATTTTTGAAAAAGCTTCCTTCAAAGGGGAAAGACTCATTCCCATTTTTAAAAAAATCAAAAGAGAATGGAACAAATTCAGAATGTCCCCTCCTCTTCACTAAAAATAAGACTCCATAACATTTCAAGCTATGGCTGGCTAATCACAAAGGTACAGCACTAGGTCTTCCATCATGAATGCCAGTTTCTAAGACTGGCAATTCTTGACTTAAAATTCTGGTGTTTCTTTCATGTGGATAGTAATGACTTGCACAGGAAAACAAAACGAAACAAAACAAAACAAAAACCCTCAGTATCCCTTTTCACACTTTTTAGAGATACAAAGTTAATCATGTTCTGCAACTAAGATGCTAATGTTGTTTTGCAGTTTGCTTTTCTACTTTTCCTCACATATTGGAAATGTGAGCAAGGACACAAGCTAACACTGATATTTAAAGTAGAATAAAAACAGCCTCTCAACTGAAATCACCAGGAAACATGCTGGTCTGAGTTTGGATTACAGAAGGATTTACAGGAGAAGAGTGAAGGGTTTGACTACATGCAAGAAACAACTTGTTCCAGGTAAGAGTCATCCAGCAGCAGAGTAAAGCTAAAATTGCTTTTAGTAGAAAAGTTGGGCTTATTTTCCTCTGTGTAGGCACAGGGACACCTAATCCCATCTCTTGCCCTAACTGTGCCTGAAATGTTTTCCAAATGGCATTCTCACTTCAATCCTTTGGGCAGAAAAATAGATGATCCATGTCAGAATGAATGGGGGGAATATTATATGCTATTGTGTTATACAGCTGAATACAAATCATCTACAAACTGGTGGTAAAAATTTTGAAGTGGCAGCTTAAAATACTATCTTCAGTAAATGTTTTGAGGGTAGTCACGAAGAAAAATGGGGCTATAACCAACACATTTTATTATTCGGTGCTTTTTAAAAATTTAAGAACAGCTTGTGAAAGACTTGGGATAAAGAGTTATTTGAAACTTCTCTTTGGCTTATGGATTATCTGTAACAATATTATCTGCTTTTTTTTTTTCTCCCCCCAGGGGAAAAAAACCTTCTAAACTGTAACTCATCACAGTTTTCTCAGTATTTTGGCCCCTGGGCACACATTTGAAACCAATCACGTCACATTAGAAAAAAGTGAGCACAGCACAACTTTTATCTGAGACATATATGGAAATTTTTGAAAGAAACATTGATTTTTCACTTGTAAGTGTGTGGAGCAGCAGAGCGGTTTGAGGCTTATTCACAACACTCTTTAAACAGAAGGTGGTTTTTAAAAATAAACCAAAACAATTATGATAATATTTCCCATGAGTCTGAAATGTAGTTGTTGAAACTTCCTCATAAATTGCAAGGGCAGAAATACTTGCTCTGAGTGTTGTACATTTTGTATCCATTGTCACTAATTTAGACAAAATGTAGATAATTTCCATTATATAATTATATATTATAACTATAATAGAAATCAATATCATAAAAAATGCAAGGAAAATTGAAGCTATTTCTGTCAATTTCCACTTGTCAGGTCTAGGTTTATATAAAATAGAAATTTAAGGGGAATATGAGTTGCTTAATTTTTTTTTTTAATAAGAATAATACAGTAGCTTTTCTTTTTCAGGCACCAAGATATGATATGCATATTCTAATGTCATCTTTATAAATACCTTATTAGTTAGGCAGAATCATGTGCATTTTAGCAGTGAGGAAGCCAAGAGATAAAGGTGTGTAAGCTGACTAATATTACATAGTTGACATAGTAAACTTAGATCACAGGATGGTTAGAACCCATTCTCTTTTTCATACCAATTTTCCCTTTGCAGAGCAATTGTTAGAATGTTTAATAAAATGTATCACATTCACCATAATGAACTGCTCATTCAAAAAACTTAAAGAAATATCTGTCTAAGGGGTAAATGGAGAAAGAGCTTGATGTGGTTTCCTGTTCTTAATTCTTTATCTTTTTTTTTTCCCCATTTATTTATTTTATTGCATTTTAGGTTTGGGGGTACATGTGAAGAACATGCAAAATTGTTGCATAGGTACATACGTGGCAGTGTGATTTGCTGCCTTCCTCCCCATCACCTACATCTGGCATTTCTCCCCTTGCTATCTCTCTCCAGCTCCCCGCCCCCCACCGTCCCTCCCCTATTTCCCCCCATCTGACCCCAGTGTGTAGTGCTCCCCTCCCTGTGTCCATGTGTTCTCATTGTTCAACACCCGCCTATGAGTGAGAACTACTATAATTCTTTACCTTGCTTATCTTCAGGATTGACTATTCAATAGGTAGACCTTCAGTATAATAGAAGGGAAATATCCCTGGTCTTAAAGTCAAGAGGTTGAGGCATGGCTTAGTCACTAACTAGCTGGTTCCATGGACTTTTTTTTTTTTTTTTTTGAGATGGAATCTTGCTCTGTTGCCCAGGCAGTGGTGCTATCTTGACTGACAGCAACCTCCAAGTCCAGGGTTCAAGTGATTCTCCTGCCTAAGCCTCCAAAGTAGCTAGGATTATAGGCGCCTACCACCACACCTGGCTAAATTTTTGTAATTTTTGGTAGAGAGGGGGTTTGTCATGTTGGCGAGGCTGGTCTTGAACTCCTGACCTCAGGTGATCTGCCTGCTCAGCCTCCCAAAGTGCTGGGGTTACAGTAATGAGCGACCATGCCTGACCAAGTCTAATATTTTTAATCTTTCACTGCTCATTGCTCAGATGAAGAGTTTTGTCATCTTTAAAACTACAGCAGTTCAAAAAGACTAACCTTCTCGCTTTTTTTCCTTCCCCTTTCAATGCACAAGCATTAGAGAAATTCTCTAATTTTTAAAAAAATTAATGATTTTGAAGTACAATCACACAAGAGAGACTAGCTATGAATATAGATTTAAAGCCATCAAAATGTTTGCCGTAACTTCCCACCAATGAATCCTGCAGGCATCCAGTGACATACAGCTGGAACCCACAGTTTAGATAGCTTTTCCAAAACACTTATCCCGAACAGCCAAAATAAACAGACCACTTCATGTTTTCCGGCCTCTTTTTCTTTTCTCATAATTTTGAAATAAACCTGCCATCATTCACAAGACAAGAGGAGAGTAAAACAAAACAAAACAAAAAAATAACTTTGCAGCTCTTTTGGAACTTCTACTGGAACTAATTTGAAGAAAAAAAAAAGTCACTTTCCCCTTTATTAAAAACCAGTGTATTTCTCATCAAGATGAGGAAGTGACCCACTTTTCAGAGCATCAAAGCCATCTTGAGAATAAATCAAGTCAACCAGAGAGATCTTTTTAAATGGAAAGGTACCAACTGGCCATAAAGTTGCAATTTACACTTTCTGAGAAAATAATCTCACTATTTTTTCTCACCTCCATGATCAGTTTTATCAAGAATGTTTCCTGAATCCATTTTGCTCCAAGCTTTCCACTCACTGCCCAGAGAGTACAAGCTGTATAAACAACCTACAGGCATTACACCTTCTCTAGTCCTAGATTACCTTTGCTTTGTCATACGCATCGTTCCCTGGATATAAAAATTTTATGTTGCTTTATCTCTCTCCAGCACCCCATTATGTATCCTATACAGGACACCCCATGAAGATACTAATAGAGTGCTTTCCTAATTGCTGGGGTCATTCTCAGCAAACACGGACACCATGTATGAAAATATTAGTCATGAAGGATAATCAGAGCTATGATTCTGACCCTTGAATTTTCTCATAACACAATTTATAAAGCTCATTTTATTTTGTCGCTTGTCAAAAAAAAATCCTGATGCAATGAGTACTCTACATCTTCCACCTTAGTAAGTGAAATGGCAGGTAGCCTCAAGACAGAGTATTTCTTTGACATTCCAAATATTCCCCAAGTCAAGACAATCCTTACTTTTCAAAGACAACTGCTCAGAAAACAGAGGAAATTAGGCCAAATACCTCTTATCATCTATCACTCTATTAATACAATTCTTAAAAATATATTTCTAACTTATATTTTCATCATATGAAGTAAAACATCCTCAAGAGCAAGGACTACAGCATTCACTTATAGATCCACTCAGAATTCAGTAGAATCCAAAGGTTTTCTTTCTTACTTTTTTAAGAGATGGGGTCTTACTATGTTGACCAGGCTGGCCTCAAACTCCTGTCCTCAAGCAATCTTCCCGTTTCAGCCTCCCAAAACACTGGAATTACAGGTGTGAACCACCATACCTGGCCTGTGTCCAAAAATTTCAATAAATGTTGACTGTAATAAAAACAAAGCTTAGGGAGGGGCCACTGCATCTCAGAGGTATTGCCTGTTGGAATAGCCTGAAAATATAGGGTATTCACTGTTTTGCTCACAGTTTTAGAAAACCAGTTAAAATTTAGTCTTATGTTTCATGGGACATGGACCCAGATTAAAAGATTACAGATTCTAGTTATTTAAGTTCATTTTCTCATGTTTTGACTTAATTTCTTGAAAAATGCCACTTCTTAAACATCCCAACATCTTCCTGTAATGGCCTAGATGATCCATTAATGCTACAACAAATCCTACACTTAGGCATCTATACACCTATGTCATAATTAACATTCTTGTGGATAAATTCCTTGATCAACTTAAGGAAAAAAATCACATCTCCACCACAACTTTATTCCTAAACACAACCTTAATTCCACAACCTTAATAATAAAGACCAGCATTTTCATCTGCAGAGAAATAAGTGCCCTGTTGTTGAACGACTAAATGATTTCACTAAACCTATGGATCCCAAGTATGCTGGATGCAGCTGGTAGCAGCTTGAGATTGTCTCAACATTGTGTTTCCTTTTGGTTTAGAGGGAAAAAGCAGAACTGGAATTTGGGTGTTGCAGGGGCTCATTTTTATATATTTCTGGTATGTTCATTTCCTTGTATTCCAGAGGGGAGAAAAACTATAAATAAAAAAAGGACTTTCAGCTCAGCTATTAGTTTATGCTGAGTTCTAAGTAGACTTTTTGGCTGTGGACTGAACCTAGGTGTATTATTTAGGTCAATAGTCAGATGGAGACTTTTGGACTGAGCAGTGGGTAGGGATACTAATTGGGTATCTAGCACATTTCACTCCTTGTTGGCACTTAGCTTAGAGAGGGGCCACTGCATTGTTTCAAAGGTATTGCCTGTTCCTGGAATAGACTGAGAATATAGGGCTTACACATTTTTGCTCATAGTTTCACAGAACTAGTTAAGATTTAGTCGTATGTTCTCATAGGACACGGACCCAGATTAATGGCTTCTGTGAATATGCTTACTTATCCTTAGTGAACTGGAGAGAGTTCACGATAAACTGTGTAGTTCAGTGGACATAGTGGATGGGTTCATTTCAAATGCAAATGAAGAGATTCTAAAGCCCAATTATCAATTTAGACTCTACTGGCACTGGACACAGTAAAGGTAAGAAACATCTACCTACCAAAATATTTGTCTTATTGATAAATTATATTTGTGTTTATGATTTCATATGCTTGTTATGCAAATACATGACAGTTTAAATAATTCAGTAAGTGATTTTGAGCATCTAGTCAATGCCAAGTACTGTTTTAGACACTGAGAATACAAAACAAGATACGGTACAAGACCACGGAGTATACAATACAGAACTTGCTCTTATATTTTAGTGATGTAGAAGAGCAATACACAAGAAGACAGGTACATACAGAAATAAATATTCACAGCATTCCAATAAAGAAGTACCTAACTAGGTTAAAAGTTTCTGAAAAGTTTAATTAAATAAGAACCAAGACAGGCCATTGGATTCGGAAAGATGCAGGTCATTGATGGCTTTCATGAGATTGATCTTAATGGAGAGATTGAAAGAAAGCCCCGTTGAAGGGGACTAAGGGCAGAATAAATAAAGAAAGGAGACAAGAATACTATAGAACACTCTTTCAAAATAGTTTTCTACAAAGAGAAGTGCAGGTATGAGATGATCCCTGAAAGGAATATGCTGCCAGCATGTATTTTTAATGAAAGCTAATACAATGTTTTCAGGTTGGCGAGAACAATCTAACACACAGTGGAGTAAATGATGAAGGAGAGAAATGATGCACCTGGATTGGAAAGAGGGAGAGGATGTAGAATGCATGTAGAGACGTTGGTGAGATAGAAGTAACACGATGCCACTCAGGTAACAAGAGGGAAGGGGAGCCACTGGCATAGATGCACATGGGATGGTAGATTCGATGTTCAAAGAATGACAGCATTCTTTTTGCTGATTTCTTCACTTTCCTTGGTAATTAGGAATTGAATGCAGTCAATAAGAGGAAAGAAGAAAGAATATTAGAATTTAAAGAAGAGAAGAGAAACTATGAAATAATCTCACAAAATGAAAGAACACATTTAGCTGGGAAACAGAGTAAACACTTAAGGTTGCCTTGAGAATCAGTTCCCAGGTGTTGTGATTTTTTTCTCCAGGTGAGTTCAGCTGTTCAGATGACAACACAGGGAAGGTAGAGAATAGGCTACTCACTGACAAAAGGATTTTGGAAGGGAAGTTCCAGGCTTTTTGATTTCCAGTGTTCTACCCTGAATTCCTAACTTCTAATTGCTAGCATCTCTGAGTCTAGATTTGAACAATGATAGTAGTTGACTTCTGGGTGTCTGAGCTAAGATGTTCACAATGGACTCTAGGATGTACAACTTATCTTCTGTATTTGCTGACTCTTCTAATGCGGCTACTGATCCTATCTGAACTTAATGCTGCATCTGGAGGTCAGAATTTCTGGTCAGCCCCTGGTTGGATGCATCATATTGTTGCCTTGTTCATCGTATTCAATTTTATAGCCTATCTGAATGCGCTAAATTAAACAGTATAATTCAGTATAATTTTGGATGGACCCAAGGGCTCTAGAAATTTGAGAAAAAAACATGAATGTATGGCTAGGTTACAAAAATATTAAAAACATTTTATATTTCACATTTGGAGTCTTCCTATTTAAATTTAAAAATACATGTTTAAATTTTCTAAAAATGCAGTGGAAGGAAAGTGTGTGGGGGTGTTTTTATGTATGCATGCCTGTATGTACACATTAGGCAAAGACATTTTTATCATTTTTCTTTTTAAGGAAAATCATCATCAGTTTCATCACTCATTAGGGTGCTTCTGGCTTTTGCATTCTTGGAACTTGGCAACTTCAATCACCACTAATATTTGGTTGTTTACTCTGCTTGTTAAACTTCCCAACTATTAAATTCATGGGAGGAGTGCTGTATCTAAGTCTACTTTAGCAATGGAATGTCAAGTGGGGTAAATGGAACCAAATGTGTCCACAGGAAATTGTTTACTCACTAGTCATGCTCAATCCCACGTTGAAACATAATGTGAAAGTTCACAAGTTAATCATCCTTTAAAAAAAGGAGAATTAGGTTTACTAAAAAAATACACTAAGTAAGACAACACACCTGACTAACAACTGACAGCTGGATTATAAAAGATTAATAAACAGGTCTTTTATCTTTTTTCAAAGACAAAAACACATGGTCTCTTAGGTGAATTGCACCATACAAAGTGGTCCCATTTAAGTTTTAAGTGAAAGACCACATGAATCAATATGTTCTTTGCAGACATCATGAACTAAGAATATAGTAAACTTAAAATAACATTATATATAAATTTCAGCTAATTTATCTAATATCTTACATTTGATTCTAATCTAGTCAGGAAGTTGTAGACAACAAAACTTTAAGAAAAAAAATTTAGGTACAAATTTTAAAATTGAGAAAATGATAGTTTTTTTTTCCCTACAAGCTAGGAAAATGACACTGGTAGATTTTACTAGGGAAAGCATATTTTGGAAGCAAAAGAGGAAGATTAATTTGGAGAGAGAAGAGTTATTAGCTCTTTTTGGCCTTGTTGGCTTCTTTACTTCTATTTTGATACCATAGTTCACATTGAACCACACAATACAACACCTGATTATAGTGTTAATCAGTGGTTACCTATATGCAAAATATTTCTGTATAAAGACTATAAACTTCTTTAATGGTAGAGATTATATCTCCTATCCCTTTTGTAACCCCTCCTATTTTATGATGTTCACTTAAATGTTTATTTGCCTAACTAGTAGTGTAAGTCACAAGCTAATTGTCTCCATGAATCACCTTGGAATAACACAAAAAATTAAGAATGCAAGTTTTACATGTAATTGCTAGAATGATTCAAGTCTCTACCTATCTTTTTGTATCTGTTCTCTAACCAGCCACTGTCATGAAGGTAATGATTCTTTATTGTACCAACTGGCTTTGATGCCCATTATTCTTTAAAGTTAGCTGTGTAATGCATTTCCTAGCACATTATGCCCTGAGTGTTCTCATGGCCAAGTATGTGTTTAGTACATGAAGAGTGGAATGTATAGATAGTACAGCAGAATCTTAGATACTACCTAAATAAAACATGTGGTAACCATTGATCTAATGATCTTTCTCCTCTACCTGTTCTAGGTTCCCTATTTCACTCAATTTTATATCTTTTAGTATCCCAGAGCAGCCATTTGCATCAATAAGCTCAGTAAACATAAAACTATGAGTGGAATTCGCAATTTACCCATTTTACACATGGCTCTAATTGCCAAAATGCTGCCTATTTGACACATATACTTTCTACCTTCTCTCTCTTTTTAAATTTATTTTTTTATTTTTTGAGACAGGGTATCACTGTGTTGCCCAGGCTGGAGTACAGTGGCACAGACACAGCTCACTGCAGCCTTGTCCTCTTGTGCTCAAGCAATCCTCCTCTCTCAGCCACCCAAGTAGCTGGGATCACAGGCATGCACCACCATGCTCAGCTAATTTTTAAATTTTTCATAGATATGGGGTCTCATTATGTTGCCCAGGCTAGTCTCCAACTCCTGGGTTCAAGCAATCCTCCTGCCTTGGCCTCCCAAAGTGCTGGGATTACAGGCATGAGCCACTGTGCCCAGCTTCTTTTATGTTAGCATAAAAAAGAATTCTAATCATACTGTTTTCTCCAGCAGCATAAAATTAGACTGAGTCAGGAAATCACCACCACCACCTCTTCAAAACAATGACATGCAGCATTTCATATTTATCCATGACATTTAAAATTTATCAATAGCATAACCATCCACTTAGCATAGTATGCAAAGCATTCCACAAGGTGGCCTTACCCTCATTCTCTTCTTGGTCTCTTTGAGTACCCTATTTCATATAGATTGTGTATGTGTGTATATATACACACACACTATATATATATAAACATTTTTATATTTCAGATTGAGTCCTCCTATTTAAAGAAAAAAAGTCTATGTTTAAATTTTCTAAAAATGCAGTGTTAAAGTATGTGGGTGTCCTTATGTATGCATGCATGTACATACACATTAGGCAAAGACATTTTCATCAATTTCTTTTTGAAACACATTGTCATCACTCATTAAGGTGATGAAATGTGTGTGTGTGTATGTATATATACATACATACATACATTTATATATATATATATATATATATATATATGAGAGAGAGAGAAAGAGGGAGAGACTGACTTAAAAGCTTTTATACTTTTCAAATATTTTTCAAGCCAGAAATCTCAATTGTGAAACTGTGTACCTAAGTAATTTAAAATATGAGGAAAAAAAGACAGCAAAATATTTACAAAGATACTAATCACCAAATCATTTATAATTAACAGGATTTTCTATAAAAATGACTACTGACAGATTGGCATTAAAATTGTATTCTCAGAGATTTTATGAATATCTATAAAATTTTGATGCTGTTAAGGCAAAGGAAGAAAAGCAGGACTTACAAAAGATAATGTAATACAAATGCAGTTATTATAAAAATAAATACTGATAGAACATAAATCAAAAGATGTATTACACAAAAAGTGATTGGCCTGATCAATGGAATAGTAAATAATTCATATTATTCCCTTTTTCCATTCTAATGATATTACAAGTACCTATTGATTTTCTGGTATTTCTGATGAGAAAGGTTTATCTTAACAATTATTTAAGTAATAATTGTCAACAATAAATAATTTGGATCAAGGGATATAATGGTCAATATAATATAATGTCTGGAATATTATTTCCACTTTTAGCTAATACTGTGCTTTAAGTGTAGCTAAACTATGCTTGAAGAATTCAGGGAAGAGCAATTAAGATGAAACGGGATTTAAAAACTGTACCTTGCAAAAAAGTAACTGAGACAACCAAAATTATTTGACATTGAGAAGCAAAAGTTCTAAGATAATAGAAATTGATGTTTAAATAAAATCTTTTACTTTTTAAATAAGATGAAAATAATCTTTTAGGTCTCTCATATAGAAATAAAGGTGGTTTTCTCTGGTGTTTTAGGAATGCAAGCAGAGTCTGTGGCTTTGGACAGCTGATTGGCTGTTGAATATCCCTAGTGAGGGTTATCCACCCATATACCTTGAGTTATAAACTTCCACGGTTATGTTGTCTGAACTTTCCCAGTCTCACGTTTCCCTCTATAAAATAGGAATGGTAATACTCACTGGTGTGATTGATGACAAAGTTCTGTAAATGCTAGATTCTACAGAGGAAAACATGGCAGGTTCTTAATAAGCATTATCTTTAAAACAGGAAAACAAAAATATGTAAGTTACAGATAGATCTGAACTCAATATGCTGATGAATTCTGTAATATTCAGTGCTCTGCCACCTTGAAAAGGACATTTTTGGAAAGCAGGAAGGCACTTTCTTGCTGGGAATATTCATTGTGAGCTGGATGACCTGCCAGAGCAGCTGTGAGAAGAATGTTTTCATTGACTGGAGAGTGAGATCTTGTTGTACCTCATGTCTCTTTCTTCTCTAAGATCCATCAGTTCAGTATAACTTTTCAACCATTGTTCATGAAAATTTAGCATTTCTCCTGCATAACAACGACTGGATTTATGAATTGCCAGTGTTCTTTGTCATTCACTACTGCTCTTCATTTCCTTCACAGCCGTGCAATTATGAACAAGTTACTGAATCTCACTGTGCCTTAGTTTTTCATCTCAAAAATGGGATTAGCAACAGCACCTCCCTAGTACAAAGGTTGCTGAAATAGATACATGTGAGGTGCTTAGAAAATATCTGACGCAGTGCAAGGACACAATAGCGACCAGTTGCCATTACTTATTATTTTTTACTAAGTGGCTGATTTAGCTCTGATTTTTTTTTTTACATTAGGTCACTATCTCTAGTCTAATAAAGTTGTTCTCTGCTGTAAATGTGCACACACTGGTGGCCTTTGAACATGTTCTGTCACTAAATGTAATTCTTAAGCTAAACATTTCTAAAGCAAATTCAGCTGGAGTTGTCAATGTCTTCTGCAAGATATTCATGTAACATGTCCTCATATATCATTGTAGATACAGCATAGTTATCTAATAATGAATCATTATTACTTTTGATTTATTATCTTGTTTTGTGCCTTAAATACAATAATTAGAGTAAAACAATTTCTTTGTTTTGTAAACCTGAAAATTACTGTGTTAATCAGCCCCAGCTGCCATTACAAAACACTACTGATTGAGTGGCTTAAACAACAGACATTAATTTCTCACAGTTCTGGAAGCTGGAAGTCCAAGTTGAAGGTGTAGGTAAATTTGGTTTCTCATAAGGGTTCTATTCTCTTTGCAAGTGGCTGCCTTTTCACAGTGTCTTCGAGAGAGAGAGAGAGAGAGAGAGAGAGAGAGAGAGAGAGAGAGAGAGAGAACGAACCAGAGGGACAGGGGGAGAGAGAGAGAGAGAGAGAGAGAACCAGAGAGACAGAGAGAGAGAGAGAGAGGGAGAGAACTAGAGAGACAGAGAGAGAGAGAGAGAAAGAATGAGAGAGACAGAGACAGAGAGAGAGAGAGAGAGAGAGAGAGAACACAGATGCATGAGAGCTCTACTATCCCTTCTTCTTTTAATAAGGGCCCTGGACCTATCAGACTGGGGACCCATCCTTATGACCTCATGTAACCTTTATCAACTTCTTATAGGCCCTATTTCCAAAGATAGTCACACTGGGGGATAGAGCTGCAACATATAAATTAAAATGTGTCCCCTCAAAATTCATATCAATTACCTAACTTTCCACTCATTAGACAAATGCTAATCAGTCCATATTTCACAAAAATTATTAAGCCTCTATTTTCTTTGGATGGTATCTCACCATAAACTCATTTACCATATTTGGCCTACGATAGATACCCCCTGTTTGATGTTCCTAACCCTGTTTATTCTTGTTGCCCACTTTTGCAATGGTGAAGTTATATTTGACTTCTCTCCATCATCCATTTATAATGTCACCACATTTTATTGACCCATTTTTGGAAGCAGTTCTTTTTTTTCACCATCACTATCTCATTCTAGGGCCCAAATCACTTGATGTATCACTGTACCAACATCCTAACTAATCTTCTTGCTTCTTTTTTCCTCCCTTCAGAGAATCATGCACAGTCTATTTGTTCTAACATAATCATATCTTTATTACTTGCTGAAAAGTCTATGCATTTCCCATCATAACCGAGTTTACGAAAGTCTTGATATTCCAAAGCCTAAGAATTCTAATTATTAAATAGTTTATATTTCCAACTACTTTTCAACACAAATCTACAAACTATAATTTTGGGAGGAAAGATATTACATTTGAGCAAATACTGAATGTGATTTTAGCTAATTAGCAATCTTTATTTTCTATATTGGCCTTTTCTTGCATGCAAGGCTACATTTTTCATGGTGCGATTCATAGAAGATGATCAAGTCTAGTCTAGCATTTATGACACAAGGATCAAGATTGGACAAAAGAGACCCTGGTGCTCAATTTGAGTTGCCTGGAAAAGGAAGTATCTGAGACCAGAGGCCTCTTTCTCCCAGAGGAGAGACTGCAACTAAACTCAGCTCCCTGTGGCTTCCTCCCTGCAGCAGCGAAGATGGAAACTTGTCATGGGTCAGAAGGCCTCCAGGATCCAGGCTACTGGCATCTCAGAAAATTCTATGTATAGGCCCTATGCCATTGCAGACTAGCTGGCCGGGAATCATTGTTTGTTTCTTCACTGATAAGGTTGACTTTGTGCTTGACTCACAGGGACAGGAGAGGTATGGTAGGCAGGATTCCTGTACTGAAACACAAACCGACGATGTCTTGGCTGTCACTCACCTCTAGGAGAAAAAAAGAGAGTACACCTATGTCTACTAGTCAGGGTTCTCTAGAGAAACAGATTCAGTAGGATTTATTCTCAGGAAGAATTCTGTCATGCTATTATAAAGGTTGTGAAGTACCAGGATTGGCAGTGTACAAGCTGGAGGCCCAGGAGAGCCAACGTGTTTCAGTTTCAGTCCAGGTCCGAAGGCCTGAGTTATCAGGAGAGGTGATAGTAAAAGTTCCAGTTTGAAAGCCAGCAGCCCCTCAAGACAGAAGACGAGTCAATGTTGCAGCCTGGTCTGAAGGCCAGAAAACACCAATATCCAGCTCAAGCATTTAGCCAGAGTTTTCACTGACTCAGCCTTCTGGCTCTACTCAGGCTTTCATTTGATCGGATGAAGCCCACCACACTAGGGAGGACAATCTGCTTTACTCAGTTGACCGACTCAGCCGTTCATCTCACCCAGAAACAGCCTCACAGATATACCAAAAATGATGTTTGGTCAAATATCTGGGCACCCTGTGGACCAGTCAAATTGACATATACAATTAACCATCACACATTGTCTTTTCTTCCTCCATCTAACTTTTAAGTTTCCACTGTCCCCTATCAAGTATATCTCTAATCCATGCTATGTGATACTATGGAATCCACCATGATCCCTGGTTTTGACCGGTGACAATCCAGATAACACCCACTTTACACACAGAACGGCAAGACAGACTCATCTCACGTGCCATTCTGCACTCTTCCCCTTCCCTAAAAGCCACCACCTTTTTGCCATTTACCCCAATACATTTGTACTCCAGTTGACGTTTTCACCTATAGCATCTGCAAATTCTACCAAGTTCTTTACAGAAATGTAGATTTATATTCATGTGGCATTAAATGTTAAGGCTAGCCAACGCTGTCTTTAGTGAACTACAATCACCACCAAGATTAGAGATAAGTGTCTAATTCTATCAGAAAATCATCAAGAAGCAAGATTTTTCCTGGAATTGTGCAATTTTATAGAGAAAAATCATTAAAGTTCAACTTCATTGCAGAGAACCAAGAAAAGCTCACATCATTGCATTTTCTTTAAATCATAGTTATCTTAAGCCCATGTGTTGTCTTCATTGGAGTTCAGAAGCTGTATTTCTTTTTCTGTAAATACTAACTGTATCAGCTCACTGAATACCCTCCCTGCTCTATAATTTTGGGAGACTAGGGTTTCTGCCTGCTAATTGCTGGTGATCATTGATAACACTTGGAGAATTCTAGCCTATCTTCACCAAGAGGCTAAGGTTCCCAGCCTGATACACTATCAAATTCTCAGGCCAACAGTGTTCAGTAGTTGTTAAGATCTGTTGAATTTTAATGGAGCTTTGCCTTCGGGCACAATGAGCAGCCAGGATGTAGTGTGAGACAGCCCAAACCCAGACCCTGATTACCTGGATCCAGTTTAATTAAATGTAAACTCTTAAGCACAATTGAAGCCAATGAGTTTTCTGAAAATGCTCTTAGGCTTTGAAAATAAACAGTATCTACTTTGGGTTCTATCCAGGTTTTGGCTATCTAACTAAGCCTTAAGATTAAAGAATTGAATTTGGATAACTTTCCTGCTAAGTTTTCTCTTCTCTGGCCTTTAAGACCTTGGATGAGCAAAGTATCTGCATTTCTGCCTTTCTGAGGCATCCTTTGTGCTCTCCTTGAAGTCAAACATTAATAAGCTCAATTATTGGTTGTACTGATACTTGTCTTCCCCCCTGCCTGAAATCACAATTAACTGTCAGCCTCAATTTACAGAAATAAGGATACATTTTTAGAAGCATGGCATAGACATTGATTATTGCAAAGGAAAAATAACTTTCTACTAAAAGAAAGGTCTTATTAAAAATATGTGAAACACACAAAATATATAATAAAAATAATATCAGGAAAGATAGCTGAGGTGAATTATAAATTTTTAACTCTATGTTGGAAAGAAAAAGTGCTCCAAACTAAATTCCATCATTTTCAATCAATTTCTAAAATACTGAGTGATTTTCTCCTAACTCAGAAAGACTTCTACCTATGATTACCAGCTTATTTTTCTTCTCAAACCACTTTCCTGGATCATGCTGGCTCTCAATCCTAATCCAATTTAAAAACAGCAAATTCTTAGAAGTTGCCTTTTGAAAGAAATCTGGGTTTGCTTATTTTTCAAAATACAAAACATAATTGAGATTTCAAAAATAACAGTGAGACTAAACTTGAAATTTTGGTTGGCCTGGATTTCATTTACTTTCCTCAGATTCACCAAATGTCCTTATTTGATACAAAGATAATTGAAAGTGTGACTGATGTCAATGATATAAGAATTAGAGCTAAGTTTGAAGCAAAATCATCTTTTAAAAAGAAAATCCATCTACTCAGATCTTAAATAAAAATAATGAAAAGCTACAAAGCATGTTCTCGTAATTTATAATGTCATTTTTTTATGGTACTTTAAGGTCTGGGGCACATGTACAGCTCTTGCAAGATTGTTGCATAGGTACACACATGCCATGGTGGTTTGCTGCCTCCGTCCCCCCCATTATTGACATCAGGCATTTCTCCCAGTGTTATCTCCCCCCAACCCCTATTACCCCTCCCCCAGCCCTCCGCCCCCAAACAGACACCAGCATGTGATGTTACCCTTTCTGTGCCACTGTGTTCTTATTGTTCAACACCCCCCCCTTTGAGTGAGAATATGCAATGTTTGGTTTTCTGTTCTTGTGTCAGTTTGCTGAGAACGTTGGTTTCCAGATTCATCCATGTCCCTACAAAGAACATGAACTCATCCTTTTTTATGGCTGAATAGTACTCCATGGCATATATGTGTCACATTTGCTTTGTCCAGTCTATCATCGATGGACATTTTGGTTGGTTCCAGGTCTTCGCTATTGTAAATAGTGCTGCAATGAACATACATGTGCATGTCTTTATAATAGAATGATTTATAATCCTTTGGATATATTCCCAGTAGTGGGACTGCTGGGTCAAATGGAATTTCTATTTCTAGATCCTTGAGGAATGACCACACTGTCTGCCACAATGGTTGAACTAATTTACACTCCCACTAACAGTGTAAAAGTGTTCCTATTTCTCCACATCCTTTCCAGCATCTGTTGTCTCCAGATTTTTTAATGATCACCACTCTAACTGGCATGAGATGGTATCTCAAGGTGGTTTTGATTTGCATTTCTCTAATGACCAGTGATGAGTATTTTTTCCACGTTTTTTGGCCTCATAAATGTCTTCTTTTGAAAAGTGTCTGTTCGTTTCCTTCACCCACTTTTGTTTCTTATGTATCTGCTTTAGTTCTTTGTAAATTCTAGACATCAGCCCTTTGTCAGATGGGTAGACTGCAAAAATGTTTTCCCATTCTGTTGGTTGCAGGTTCACTCTAATGATAGTTTCTTTTGCTGTGTACTCTTAAGTTTAATTATATCCCATTTGTCTGTTTTGGCTTTTGTTGCCATTGCTTTTGGTGTTTTAGTCATGAAGTCCTTGCCTATGTCTATGCCCTGAATGGTATTACCTAGATTTTCTTCTAGGGTTTTTATGGTGTTAGGTCTTATATTTAAATTTATACTAAAATTCACTCCAGATGTATAAAGTGTAAGGAAGCAGTCCAGTTTCAGCTTTCTGCACATGGCTAGCCAGTTTTCCCAACACCATTTATTAAATAGGGAATTCTTTCCCTATTGCTTGTTTTTTTTTCAGGTTTATCAAAGATCAGATAACATCAATTCTTTTTATGTTTAATAAGATTATGATTGTGCTGGTACTACTAAAATTGTTTCATTCTTTTGTAATGTAAAAAAAAATAAAACTCACCACCTACACAATTTCATGCATGAAAATTTATATGCAACCAAAATTAGTTTTCTTTAGTGATTTTCATTATGAGTACCTCTTCAATACCATTTTTCAACATTAATTTATATAGGAAAAATGTATTTGCCCAATTTTATTTCTTGTAATCAAGCCAATGCTATTGAGCATGAGCATTTTCTGTTGAATCTGTGGATGACAGCACCTTTTCAAATTAATTAGTGCATCCTCATAGTTAACCCAACACACTAATAAATGTCACCCATAATAACACCTGAGGTGGTATTTTCATTACATACTCAGTACCATCAAAAGTGATAACAAAAGGAAAAGGGCTGTCATATAAATATTCATAGGTCATCATTTTTATTCATAAAACCTGTGAAAAACTATACATAATAATTTGCCAGTTTGCATGTACCTGTTTATGATATAAGGTGATCCCTTGTGGGGAAGGGGTCAATCAATTTGTTGGTTTTTTTCTCTAAACAAACATATGTCTCAACTATTTGTGTGTTGTCCCCTGTGTACTAAGCACTGTGCTTGCCACTCCTGCCATTTTGATTTCCCGGTTGCCCATCCACCTTATATTTCAGATGCTGCAACAATGTGCCTGTGTGTGTACCATCTGCCATCCCTCTTGAGAGTGGCAGGAGGCAGCCAAATGCTTAGGCAGATTGGCGCAGGTCCCCAATGAAACCGTACCTCCAAGCTGAAGACAGTTTGAAGCCTGAAAGCCAAGCTACAAGTTAAATCCTCAGACTAGATGGAGAATCTGTCTTCCTTTTGGTGTGTTTTCCTCTGACTGATCCCTACCCTTCACCTATTTCAAATATACCTACGCTTTCCTAACAGGCCTTCTACACTGTCATGCCCATGTTTGAATGGCATCTTTGCTTTAACCTTTTTTGCATACTCTCAATCAGCATGTGCTCCCCATTGAGTCCATAAAAGACCTCAGACCCAGCCACACAGAGGACTTCCTGCCTCAGGTAGGGGGACCACTCCCATGGCCCCCTCCACTAAAAGCAGTTTTGTCACTCAATAAAATGATTCTCCACTCTTCTCACTCCTCAATATACAGCACATCCTTATTCTTCTTGGGCACCGTATAAGAGCTCAGGTACCACCAAATGTGGGTACAAGCTGTAAAACGAGCGAGTTGGAGCATAGTAGCGTGGCTAAGCAAGGCCCAAGTGGGGCCCTGCCAGCCAGGGGTCCCTGGCTTGCAAAATGACTGAGAAGAAAATTCCTGGATCCCTCTCACTCACCACCCATGTATGAGCAGTATTTCCTATCTCTGTGCTGGTTTGGATCCCCTCCCTGACTTAGACCTCTCTATCTGTATCCCATGTATCTCTTCCTCCTTTTGCCTTTAGAAGTGGGTCAGTGATGATGCTTTCACTAGCTCCTGATGTCTTAAGAAAATTAAAGTTTGGCGACTTTTTGTGAACTAAATATATCCAATATGTCTCTTCTTAATAAACTTTTTTGAGAAAATATTTGTTTTACTTTTTTGGTTGTTAGCCTTTTCTCTTATGAAATGATGAAATCCTCTTTCTCTTTCTTCCTCTCCTTCATTCTTTTTTTTTTTTAGAAAAAAAAAAGAAATGATGATAATATGTGGAACCTCTAGTTTTCCTTGTTTAACTGTACTTTAGGGAACTTCCTTCGCAAAATTTAAAATTTTAAAACTGGCAACATTATGTGTACTAAAATGAGACTTTGAATATTCTAAAGATTCCCTCAAATTCCTAGCTCTCATTTTTGGCAGTTCCTTCTGGATCCCTGCTGTACCCATATCTGTAAGATATGAGGAAATTGGTCAACAATACTAACAGAAATACATTTACAGACTGTTTAGCATGTGGAGCCCTCAAGAAACCAGGATTACCCAGGCATACACTTTTGTAGACATAAACCTAAAGTTAAAGTAAGTGGAAACATTTTGGTCACGGTCCCCGTGCCAAAAGTCTACAGTTTAAAAAAGAGCTTTAATTGGTAAGTCCAAGTCCATTGAGAAGCTCTAAAATCTCATGGGTCCACACCGTCCAATACTTAGAACACGAGAGGAAAATAAGAAAAAAAAATTGAATCAAAATAAGGAAGAGGTTAGTACAGACAATGAGGTTAAATTTAAGGACAACCTTATTCACCTAGCAGAATCATAAGAATTTCCACAAAATGATTAAAACAAGGAGGCCATCCAACAGGGGAACTTCTGCCTGCAACCGGTAGGTGGCAGTACATACTCCTTTGGATTTATGCACTATTTTTTGGAACCAAGTTCTCTATCCTTATCCCTTCCAAAATAGGGAGCTTCCATTTATGTGTTTTCATGACCAGGCCAATTTTCTTTTTATCTTTTCTAATATTGATCTATTTTACATTTATAAAATTGTTTTGTCTTTTGTTATTTATGACAAAATTTATAGTTCAATTTAGGATTTTGAGACTTTTGTCCATGAAAGGATGAAGAAGAAGAAGGAAGAAAAAGAAAGCAAAGAAGGAAGGGGAAGGGGAAGGGAAAGAGAAAAAGGCAAATCTTGATTGCATCTCTCACTTAAATTACAGAAAATGTCTACTGGTATGTCACCTACGAAGTACTTCCTGATGGTTTAGATGTCAAAAACTACATCATTTGGCAAGAGTCTACCATGAAAGAGCAAGGCTCAATATCAAACTAATAATTCTGATTCAAAAATCCAGAACACCACCTTTTAGACACAGTAATAGATTCAGGTGGCTAGTGCCTAAACACAGAACCTCCTAAGTTTTATATGTGTGTATGTGTGCATGTGATTCTACCAGTTCTTATTAGGCACCTAAGCTTCTGAAATCTCATAAAGGGAAGCTTGCTAGGGAATAATTGCAAAATGAAGGCATCAGATTTGAAGTGTGGGTTTTAGCAACACAAAGCATTAGCGGTCATAGCAACCGCAGAGCCAAGGCCCCTGAGCCGTTTACTGTAATAGCAGTCAGAAGACATGAAAGGGGATGGGTTTTAATTCCATGGACCAAATGAACAATGCATGAAATATTTTTCATATGTATCCAGGGGAGATTGAGAGACGAGGTGTGTAACTGGATGATCCCTCCCTCATAATAAGAAAACATACAATCACATTAAACTCTTAAATCTACGCCTATGTTAAAGCAGCATTTTGCAAAGAGGATAAACACTTGTTTGCAGTAGAATTGGTAGCAATATCAAGTGTTATATATGGATCTGGTGAAAACCTGTCCAGAGGCAAAAGAGAACAGGATGGAATTGATTTATTTCAGGCTGATATTTATTTCATACTGATACGTAATGAAAAGCCAGATCCTGAGGAGAAAATTGTAATAGTGTTTCTTCTTCCATTAAAGCCTCCAGCATCCTCTTTCTGTGATTTGTTTCTAAACTAATAGCTGTGCTTTCAATATTGCTGTCCTTATTTTAAAACAATCAAATATATGTTTGAGTTTATATATATGTAGCTTTCTCTTTGACAAAATATAAAATATGAGTATTAATATCAGAGTGAGTTGGATCACATGTCTGGAAAATGCTTGTATTTTATACTTAGTCATCAACAACCTAGCTACAGATATAAGCACAGATGGGGCATCTCACCATGCCATAGAGGCAGGAGGCTCAGTGGATCTCGTGTTACCCAGTGTAATGCCTATGTGACTTAGGTAAATTACCACCCCACCTTAACTCTGCTTATCTTTAGGAAACAGCATGTCTGAGGTCAAAAGTTCCCCCTCATGACCAAACTGGCTAGAACTGGTAGCATCCAAGATGGTGGCTCACTTGACCTCTGAAGAACCTCTAACTTCATTAAAATCTAATGTTCACACTAAATGACACTTCTGTCACTGCCATGACAGTTTACAATCACCATGACAACAACCAGAAGAAGCCATAAAATGACAACAAGGAAGGTGGTAACTCTGGTTCCAGGAAGTTCTCTGCCCATTCCCAGAAAAGACATAAACATTCCTCCCCTTTCTTTTAATGCCCAACTCCTTCATTAAAGATACTCTGTATCTGTGAAGTTCTGGCTTTTACAGTCTGAGAAGTCGATTTGTGGGCAAAGCTCCTGCTTCTCAATTTCATGGCCATCAAATACAGCCTATGCATTCACTTTTGGTTTTGTATATTAGCTTCAGGGCACTAAAAAGGTCAAGACCCTATTCTGGTGGGCACTGGCTTTATGGTAACACTAGCAATGTAATACGTTTGTAGATGAAAACAAAGATTCACCAGCAGTGAACACTAATGTAAACTATGGAATGCGGGTGATAACGATGTATCAATGTAAGTTCATCTATTGTAACAAAAATATTACCACTGGAGGTTTACATGTATGGGGTTTGGGGTGTATGGGAAGTCTTTCTGCCTAGTTTTACAGTGAACCAAAAAACTGCTCTAAGAAATAATGTCCATTAAATGCAAATAAGATTCAGAAATGATTCACCACAGCAAGCTTCTGGTTCATTCAAGCCAATATTACCTAATGGAGGAAACTTCTTACCAGTGATGTTAATGTTTAGCAGTTAAGGGGTATGTTTCAAAGATGACTAAAAGTTCTTAACCTCCTTAAGCCTCAGGCATCATAATATCTTCAGTTTGTCCCCTTCAAATGTATCAATCATGGTGAAATTGAAACGATTTCTTGATACAGTGAACTTAAGTGGACTTTCAACTAAATGAAAGAGGATATTTCAACTAAATACATAATCCACATATCAGCTGGCACTGCCTATCTCTTGAGATCCCCTAAAATTGTCTTATACCCTCAAGTTGGCCAGATTTCTGAGAATGTATGGTGGCTTACATTCTTGAAGTCTCTTGTATTTCCAGTTATGTATTTCTGGTTTTTCTCATGGTAATCCAGATAGGATACAAAGCACTCATTTCTAATATTCACGTGTGGGAGACTTTACCAAAATTATTTCTTTGGTAGAGTTTAAATCAAAGTAATATAAACAATTTTAAATTAACAATGTATGTACCATTTTTAAAATTTCCTTCTATAACCTGTGGAAGAACTTTACATGGCTGTCTAGCACACGTATCCTCACCTCACCTACCTTTCTGGCTTCTCTGGCTCTTCTCTCTTCTCCCTGCATTCTCCATTTATCTCTTATTTCCTTCCTTTTTGGGAGCAAAATATAAATTCCTATCATTTTCTAATCTAGAGCATCTAACCTTCTCCTTTTATAGCTCTGTCTCCTGTTGACACCTCTGCTGTCAGAGTCACATCTTCCACAAAGGCTTATGAAGTTATTTTGACAAAGTTTCTTTCCTAAAATGATTTTTGGTGACAGCTGCTAAGAGAACATACTTTTTACTTGGTTACGTAAGTTGAGAATTATTTTATTTATCCTGAAACTACTCCATTTGTGTTGAAAGGGATGGAGAGAAGGAAAGCCAGAGATTATACATTGAGGCTCTCCAACATGCTGGGCACTTGCCTAGACATATGCATTTTCATGTAAACTGTGCAATAACTCTGTGAGACAGCTAGAATTGCTAGCCTTAAGTGAGAGATGAAGAAGCAAAGCTTCACAGAGATTAAGAATTTGCTTAAAATTACACATTGATTTAGTAGCAGAGGCTAGACTTGAAAAAAAATCTATTCTGATGAAAATATAACATTTGAATATTTTATCTGTTGTCGTAAGAAACAAACATGGACAAGTAGAAGAAACACCAGACTTTTTTTTTTTTTATAAAAAAAAAAGGTTTTAAGTTCAAACTAAGAAAACTACAGCTGTATGACCTTGGGGGAAATTACCAAACTTCTTTGTTTCTCATCTTTTTTGTCTGTAAACCTATGAAACTTTAGATCCAGCTGAGCTGTCGTAATGATTCAATGAGATAATGTACATGAAAGTATTTCCTAAGTGGGAGTTTTTATTTAATGAAGAACAACAGATTTTGGGCATGAGTGGCCTGGCTTTAAATCATGGACCACCTGTTATTTACAAATGGTGTAACATTGCGCTGTTTATGCACCTCTCTGAGCCTCAGTTTCTGCCTACATTAAAAACGAGTACTAACTTCTAAAGTTGTATGCTCTAAATGAGGTAAAGAATATAAAGTGTTTAACACAATCTGTCACATGGTAAGACGCAAATAAATTTAATGGTTTGTTTGGTTTTAGTGGTGCCATTTAAAAAGTATTGGAGGTGAAAATGTCATTCCTCCTCTTCAACCAAGGTGGCCCACACACATTGTACAGGTGCCAGGTTATCAATCCACCATACAGGCCTCCACTGACACCCACATACCTCATCCAGGAGCAGCCTTTGCACCACCAACATCATCACACTGGTGCCCAAGGACTGGCCTACCTGGTTCCGCATCCATAGCAAAACGTTACCACATGTATAAAGATGAGGATTAAAATATCTATTTCATTGTGTTGTTTTGATGATTAAATGAAAAGCTGGCATTTACTTAGTAAATATTAGGTCATTACCTATTTTCTTTTACAAACTCCTGGAGCATTCAGTGAGTACATGGATTGAATGAATGTGCCGTGTCAATAAGGCCAATTATGAAAACGGACTCTTGAGCAACCTAAGTTTGAACTGTGTGGGTCCACTTATATGTAACTGTTTTTCAATAAATATTTTGGAAACTTTTTGGAGATTTGCAATAATTTGAAAAACCCTGCAGATAAACTGTGTAGCCTAAATATAAAACTAAGAAAAAGTTATACCCTAAATGCGTAAAATATAGGTATATACTAGTCTATTTTGTTATTTATCATCATAAAATATCCGAATTGTAAAAAGTTAAAATGTATCAGAACTTATGTGCACAAACACGGACGGTACATGGCACCAAACACAGTAGAGAGAAATGTAAACACGCACAAGAATGCAGCAATAAATTCATAAAAATAACCGCAGCACACACTATACTGCTGTGATAACTTTGTAGTCACCTCCCATTGTTACTGCAATGAACTCAAGTGTTGTGAATATCTGCTTAAAATGCGGTGTGACACTAATCATCTCCACGTGAGAAGTTCATAGCTTCAATAAATTGCTTATCATGGAAAAAGTGATCTCTTGCGGTTCTTGTGTATTTTTCATCGTGTTTACTGCAATACCATAAACCTTGAATAACACCGCGGGACCCATATGAAGTGCCACTAGCGATGTTGAGAGTGCTCCCAAGAGGCAGAGAAAAGTCATGACACTACAAGAAAAGGTTGAATTATTTGATATGTACTGTAGATTGATGTCTGCAGCTGTTTTTCCCCACTTCAGACACATGATTCATCTTGTAAACACATGATGTAATAAATTTATGCATTATTAAATAAGTTTAGTAATGTATTTTCTCTTATGATTTTAATAACATTTTCTCTGGCTTACATTACTGCGAGAATGCAATATATAACAAATATGCCAAGTATGTGTTAAATCGACTGTTTATGCTAGTATTAGCAAGGTTTCTGGTCAACAGTAGGCTATCAGTAGTTAAGATTTTCAGGGCTGAGCCATAGTGGCTCCTGTCTGATCCCCACACCTTGGGAGGCAGATGTTATATGATGACTTCAGTCCAGGAGTTCAAGATAAGTCCAGGCAACATAATGAGAACCCATGTGTCCATTAAAAAAAAAAATTGGGATGGTGGTGTGTACCTGTGGTTCCAGTTACTCAGGAAGCTGAAACAGGAGGACCACTTAAGCTCAGGGGGTAGAAGCTGCAGTCAGCTCTGTTCATGCCACTGCACTGCAGTCTGGACAAGAGAGTGAGAACTTGTCTCATTAAAAAA
>NW_016107593.1:1992958-1999119 GCF_001604975.1 Cebus imitator
AAAAAAAGATTTTGGGGAGTCAAATGTTGTATGTGGGTTTTTGATTGTGTGGGGGCTGGGATGGCTAACCCTGTGTTGTTCAGGGGTCAACTATGTATATACATGTATATGTATATATACAAAAACACACACCTTAAATTCTTTCTGTAGCCTAATCTTGACTTCAAAACTCTCAAGATTGGTACTCTGGAAATAGCAATATTAAATAGTAGATATTGAACACTAAAGAGCTAGAGATGACTTTCCCCAAACTACTGCCTCATCTGTATGGCTCAGGGGTGGTCTTCCTAACTTGTCTAGCTTGAGCTAAATGATTCAGAAGCAATTTGACACAGATACAGTTTTATTCTTTATCTTATTGCCATGCTATAGTACTATTTGCCAACTGTCATCCCTTTGAGCAATAACACTGTTACTGTTCAGAGGGATGTTGATAAAAAAAAAAAAAAGAATGGTAAAAAAAAAAAAAAAAAAAAAGAATGCAATGCAAAATAACTTGGCTTAAAGCCCTTGAGGCGATTCATAGATATACCTGGCTTATCTCTTATATGTCTAAACAGTCGCCAGTTTTTTGAACAAACACATTGAGAAAAAAAATAAACAGGTTATATTGCATGTTTTATATTCTTTATGTTCTCAGTGACAGAAGTACGTGTGCTACAAATCAGGGCAATTTGGAGCCTAATTTAAAGCCTAATTACAGCATTCTACAAACAGTTCCATAGAATACCACTGTCATGTAAGATGTTAACAGATACTGTTAAAAGAAGGGTTTTTAGTTCCAAATTTGAGCAACGTGGCTTACAACCTTCCTTCCCTTCTGTAAGATTCAAAATATACTTTACTATATTCAAAACTTTGAGAAGTCCCAGAACAAGGATGGATGGATGGATACACATTTTGCTACTTAAGAGCAGTCACTGATCCATAAGTATATCTGCTTGGTGTTGAAAATGCTATCACACAAAGATTATTGCAAACATTTTTATTTGCATCTAACCACACCATAAACACCATTTCAACTGAGGATAGCAATCTTTGTATTGCCAAACATATTATCATTGTCATATTCACCTATGTACCCTATGAATGATACCCTGAATCAATGAATTAAAGAACACATTGCAAAGATAAGGTGCTACTCAAATCTCACTGGAAATGTCATTTTGTAGTGCATCTCCTAGTGTTTCTCATTATAAAAATAGGACACTAACTTTTCTTTTCCATCATTGTCTGTAAAAAATTCACAATATTAGAATATTCTTTGTTTAATGACTCATTTGAAACACTGAATGTCATACTGCATTTAATTCTGCAGACATTTCGATCACAGTATTAGCCAGGGAACACCTTAATTTCAAAACAGATTTTGCTGAAGGTACATACTGAGTAGGACTCATGGATGGGTTTTCTCATTAGAAACTCTGCAATAACTATTTTACTTCACTGAACACCACAAGAAAGTGAATACTATAACCATTTATCATAATAAAAGTATAATCTAGAAAAATTATTTAAGCTAGTTCAGCAAATGTTTGTTGACAACTATTATGTCTTAAAATTTTGATAGCCCTTAGTGATTCACAGTGAAGAACACCATCTCTGCCCTTAGAGTTCCCTGTCAAGTGGAAAAAGAAAATGATGTAACTGAAGAACATTAGAACTTAAAATATCCACACCCCACAACAAACTGGCCAAACTTGACAATTCTATAACTGATTCAATTATACCAGGCATTATTAATTATTATATTGCTAATTATTAATAGAGATAAAGTATCAGGAATCAAGTTGCATCAATAGCTAGGAGTTTGTTTGCTGGCAATTGTTCAGAAATAAATTATGCTGGGCTTTTTGTAGTATCTATTTTAGCACTTGGTCATGAAGGCATTTGAGAGAGCTTCTGAAATATGGATTCTTAAGTGCCAGATGGGCTCCATATGAGTATTTTAAAAGTGGAATTAACGTTAGGAATTTGGGTACAATTGCTGCAATTACTGGATAGAGCCTATCATGACTATGAACATGACTTGATATGAGACTGACCTGGTTTCCAATTCTGATTTTACCCAATAGCAGGTGTGCGATACTAAGGAAGTCATAGATCTTCCCTATTTGCCTTTTCATTTTCATGCTTCCTTCTTATATGTATACCCATGAACAACAATACTTCATGCCGCAAAGCAAAAATGCTGCCTTACCTTTGATCAAGTTTATTTCCTTTTTATAAAATCAGGAGTTTATTTACTCCTCAAATTCCCAAACTTCTAACTAGCAGTTGGATGCAGTTCAATGCAGGGCAACATAAACTACTACATGGATCATGAGAAGAATGGGGACCTGAGCTCCACTGAATGTGTATAAATTAATGAAAGTGCCAAGTAGCCATGGATAAGCTGGCTTCTGATTTCAAAGGAACTCTTTAGAAATATGTCTATATGTCTTAAGGTTCACAGCACAAGAACACTTAATGTGAGTTTGTAATAGTTCCTGTTGGAATTTCCAGGAGGAGGAGAGAAGGGTGAAGGCAAAGAAAACCTATTTAATAAAACAGCTAAAAACTTCCCAAGTTTTGCAAAAGATATAGACATCTAGGTAGAGAAAGCTCAAAGATCCCCAAATATGTTCAATTTAAAAAGGTCTTCTCCAAGGCACATTATAGTCAAACTGTCAGAGGCAAAGACAGAATTCTAAAAACAGCAAGAGAAAAGCATCAAGTCACATAAAAGGGAACCTCCATCAGACTAACAGTGGACTTGTCAGCAGAAACCATGCAGGCCAGGAGAAAATTGAATAACATATTCAAAATGCTTTATAAAACAACAATCCGTTAGCCAAAAATACTAGGCAAAGCAAAGGTATCCTTCAAAAACAAATGAAAAAATAAAGTCTTTCTAAGACAAGCAAAAGCTGAAGGAATTTTTCACTAATAGACCGATCCTACAAAAAAAAAAAAAAAAAAAAAGTTTATTGAGACCATCCTGGCCAACATGGTGAAACCCTCTCTCTACTAAAAAAGAAATGTAAAGATTAGCTGGGCATGGTGGCATGCACCTGCAGTCCCAGGTACTTGGGAGGCTGAGGTAGAAGAACTACTTGAACCCAGGAAGTGGAGATTACAGTGAGCTGACATTGCACCACTGCACTCCAGCCTGGGGCCTGGTGACAAAGTGAGGCTCTGTTTAAAAAAAAAAAAATGTTTAAAGTAATCCTACACCCCGAAGTGAAAGAATATCAACCCTCATGGAAATACATAAAAGTATAAAACTCACTGGTACAGCAGATACACAAATGAGAAGCAGTCAGGTGCTACCCTTTAGAAAATCACCAAACCATAATCATAAACCATAAGAAAAGAACAAAGGATATATAAAACACCCAGAAAACTAACAAAATGACAATTTCTCACCTAAGAAGCTCGAATGTAAGCAGAATTTCCCACCTAAAAGATGTAGACTAGATGAATGAATTCCAAAAAAATGACTCAACTATATGCTATCTATAAGAATCTAACTGCACCTATAAAGACAGATATGGACTAAAAGTAAAGGGATAAAAGATATTCTATGTAAATGGAAACCAAAAGCAAAAAGAACTATACTTACATGAAACATATTTTAAATGAAAAACAAACAAAAAAAAAACAAGGTCATTATATGTTGAAAAATTAATCAAATTAGCAGTGCACATTGAAATTGGATTAAAAATGTTTTATTCTATATCGATTCAATATTGAATAACAATATTATTATTTAATAGAATATTGGAAACCGTACAAGTACATGGAAATTAAACAACATGATCCTGAGCAACTATGGCATCAATGAAGAAATTAAGAAGGAAATGTCTTGAAAAAAAGGAAAATGAAAAAAAGTATGCCAAAGCCAATGGAATGTAGCAAAAGCAGTACTAGAAGGAAGTTTATAGCATCAAACGACATCATAAAATACCCACATTTCAAATACACAACCTAGCAATGCATCTTAAGTAGAAAAAATTAAGAACAAACTGAACACAAAATTAGAGGAAATGAAATAACAATGAGGGCAGAACCAAATGAAACACAGACTAAATAAAAAAGATTGCCAAGAACCAATAAAACAAAAAGTTCTTTTTCTGAGAAGATAAAAATTTTAAACTGCTAGCTAGATTTACCAAGAAAAAAAGAGAGAACACCCACATAGCTCAGAAAAGAAAAAGAAGACATTACAACTGATACAACAGAAATAGAAAGGATCATTAGAGACTATTAAAAAATCTCTGCCAAAAAATTAGAAAATCTAGAGGAAATAATGGATACATACATTCCTGTACACATACAATCTATTAAGATTGATTCAGAAAGAAATAGAATACTTAACAAGTTAAAAATGAATAATGAATTTGAATCAGTAATCAAATGTCTCCCAACAAAAAAAATGTTCAGGACTGACTGACTTCAATCCTGCATTCTATCAAATGTATAAAGAACACAGATTCTCCTCATACCATTACAAAAATTAAAGAGGGAAGAGTTATTCCTAACTCATTCTACAAGGCCAGAACTATCCTGATAGCAACACCAAATATTAAAAAAGGAAAACCAAAAACCTACAAGTCATTTTCTCTGATAAATACAGATTCAAAAATTATTAACAAAATATTAACAAACTTAATCCAACAAGACATTGAAAAGATAATACATCATGATTAGGTGGGATTTGTCCCAGGAATGTAAGAATGGTTCCATGGACATAAATCAATACATGTGATATATCACATCAATAGAAGATGAACAAAAACCATACTATCATCTCAATAGGCACTTAAAAGATAAAATTCAATACCTCTTCATGATAAAAAGCTCTCAACAAATTAAGGATAAGAAGAAGATACTTCAAAATAATAAAGACTATATATAACAAATCCAAACCACAGCTAACATTATACTTAGTTGAAAAAAGTTGATTGCCTTTTATTTAACAACTAGAAGACAAAGATGATGACTTTCACCACATTTACTCAACACAATTCTGGAAGTCCTACCACAGCAATCAAGCAAGAAAGAAATAAAAAGCATCCAAATTGGAAAAGTGAAAGAACAACTGTCCCTCTTTGGAGACAACATTATCTTATTCATAGAAAAAACTAAAGACTCCACCAAAAATCTCAGAACTGAGAAATTCAGTAAAATTGTATAAAAATCACCATACAAAAATCAGCAGCACTCCTGTATATCAGTAGCAAATTAGATTTTTAGAAAATCAAGAATGTAATCTCATTTATAATAGCTACAAAAATGCTATCTAGTAATAAATTTAACCAAGGATGAGAAAGACTTCTACAACAAAAAGTACAAAAAAACTGATGAAAGAAATTGAAGACACAAAACAAATAGAAGCATATCCATGCTCATAGATTGAAAGAATAAATATTGTTAAAAGAGCCATCCTACTTAATGCCACCATACTACTATAAATACAAGAGATTTAATAGGATCCTCATCAAAACACCAATGACATTCTCAACAGAAATATAAAAAAAAAATACTAAAAGTTGTGTGGAACCACAAAAGATTCTGAATTACTAAAGAAATCCTGACCAAAATGGAAAAAGCTAGAAGAATTATACTACTTGACAAATACTAACAACCTATAATAACCAAAAAAGCATGATATTGGAATAAAAACACACAGACCAGTGAACTACGATATAAAACACATAAGTTAATCCACATATTTACAGCCAACTGACTTTTTTTTAAAAGGCATGAAGAGCATACCTTGAAGAAAGAACATCCTCTTAAAAAATGATGTGGGAAAACAGAACCAAAGACAAAAACCACATGACTATCTCAATTGATGCAGGGAAGGCCTTTGACAAAATTCAACAGCCCTTTATGCTAAAAACCCTCAATAAGCTAGGTATTGATGGAACATATCTCAAAATAATAAAAGCTATTTATGACCAACCAATAGCCAATATCATACTGAATGGGCAAAAACTGGAAGCATTCCCCTTGAAATGTGGCACCAGACAAGGATGCCCTCTCTCACTACTGCTATTCAATACAGTATTAGAAGTTCTAGCCAGAGCAATCAGGCAAGAAAAAGAAATAAAGGGCATTCAAATGGGAAAGGAGGAAGTCAAATTGTCTCTATTTGCAGACGACATGATTGTATA
>NW_016107593.1:2000819-2045132 GCF_001604975.1 Cebus imitator
ACGGTGGGGGGTGGGGAGTTGGGGAGAGATAGCAAGGGGAGAAATGCCAGATGTAGGTGATGGGGAGGAAGGCAGCAAATCACACTGCCACGTGTGTACCTATGCAACAATTTTGCATGTTCTTCACATGTACCCCAAAACCTAAAATGCAATAAAATAAATTAATGGGGGAAAAATGATGTGGGAAAAACTAAATGTTCATAATGCAGAAGTATGAAACTACACCTGTATCTCTTGCCACATACAAAGTCAACTCAAAATGGTTAAAGATGTAAACATAAAACCACTAGAAGCAAACATGCAAGAAATGCTTGAGGACATTGGTCTAGGCAAATAATTTATAGCCAAGACTTCATAACACAGGCAACAGAACAAAAAATAGATGTAAGACTACATTAAACTAAAAAGCTTCTGCACAGCAAAGGAAGCAATCAACAGAGTGAAGACACAACATGTGGAATGAGAGAAAATCTTTGTAAAATATTTATCTGACTAGGGACTCCTATCTAGAATATACAAAGAACAAAAACAACTCAGCAGCCAAAAAACAAATAATCCTATTTGATATAGGAGTTATGAATAAATGACTTAGGTACATAGTAAATGTAGGCCAGTCTGCAGCAAGGCTTTTCTCTTTAATAAAAAGTAGCCCCAAATCATTTTCTAACAAATAGTAGCCTGTAAAGTTGAGCTGCAGACATAGACAAGCAAGCTGAGAGCTTGCACAAGTGAATGCCAGCAGGAACTAGGAACTTGACATGCTCAAGGTGGCGGCAGCATCTTCCCTTCTCTTTGTCAGCTACGTTTACAAAAAACAACAGACAAGATGGTCCCAATCAACTGGAAAGTCTATTTGCATAATAACATTAGGTTGGGGTGATGATCTTTCCCCATGTGCTATGTAAACATATCTGATCAAACCAATATGTGAGTCCTGCATAAATCAGACACCACCTTCCCCAGCCTGCCTATAAAATCTGCTGCAGTCCACTCCCACCCCTATTTTTCAGAGGTCTCTCTCATTCACAAACACAAGGTGCTGCTCTGCCCTTTCCTTTCTACTATTAAACTTTCCACTCCTTAACCCACCCACATATGTCTATGTCCTGAATTCTTTCTAATCTTATCCAGGATCAGGATCGAAACAGAAGGTAGAATCATCAAAGTGTTAAGTATAGAGGAAAACTCAAAACCTGTCCTTTCATTCTGAGGCTCTCAGCCTCCATTTTAAAATCAAATTAAATCAGTAACAGGCATCTGCCAGCCATTTAAAAATACAATTAGCAAGGCTGCTGTTCTTAAAGACCTGGATGTCACACTTATTGTAGAAAACAAAGAATCCCCAAATACCTGCAGGTTGCTGGGCATATTGGCCATGTTTGAACCAGCCTCCTTTCACAGAGAACTTAGCCATTACATGTGGCTGGAAGAAATCCTGAGGCAAGTGAGGACTTCTGGCAGGGGCTACCCCCTAGTGTTATCCAAAGGTTTCTGGACTGACCTCAGTGTCAGAAATTCTAACCAGCCTGGTAGGATGTTGGCAACAGGATCTCCAACTTTCCTATCATAATTTCCTCCTTTCCTGTCCATGATCATCATATCTCTTAACCTCTCCATGTATGCAATGTGCAGGAAGTCTTACAGTTCAGGGAAATAATCTTGTTTGGCAAAAATCAGGGAATGTTGTAGTAACTGTGGATATAGATCAAGGGAAGGCGCCTTTTGGATTTTTTAGGAATTAAGCTCCCACACCCCCAACAGCAAGTGTCACTCTCTGCCCTTGGGCTGGAGAGCTCATGGCATTTCAATGTCAACACTGCCGTCACCTGGTGGAACAGGTACTCTCTCCATGAAGCACATTGTCATTTACCAAAACAGCCTGGCTTCCCAATTCTTTTTCCTTATTGCACTAGAGACCAGGCTTTATGTTGCTTCTGTAAATGGGAAAACTCCACCTGTAACAATTAGGAGCAAAATATCCTCCAAAGCAAAATTGTAGTCTCAGTACTGTCCCATCAGCAAGAAAACAGCTATTTGATTCCTACTTTCTTTTAAGGCAGCTATTCTTCCTCCAATTAGAATGGTACTTAATTAGTAAGGGGATTTTAAGTTTAGAAGTTAACTGAAAACATCCTCTAAGGGTAAATGCTTTAACACAGGCCATAATAGCAGGATACAGAGTTCAAACCAGCACACTGCCTCTGTCAAGGAGGAAAGTGCAACAGTTGCCCAAATGCAATTGTAACTTAGTCTCTCCTGACATTTTTTTGGGGGGAAGCCAGGCAGGTCACACAAGTCTAGGAAGTCAAAGAAAAATAACAGGCAGAGGACTAGAGCCACTTGGGTAAGCACGACTAACCTCGATCACTTAGTTCCTTGGTGCTATGGCTGGGGGTTACACCTGCAACCATGGTCAGCATGTTCAAGGTGCCAGGACCCAAGAACCATGAAGAGAACAGCAGTGGGGGACACCCTCACTGTCTTCCTCTCTCCATCCTGGGTCACACCAAAAAGAAGGAGGCTAAAGGGATATCTTTTTCTCACTCATCTTTCTAGATGGGTAACATCTTCAGCGTGCACTCCCTTCTGAGTGCATTGTGAGGCATTGGAACTCATCTCACCCTGAGACTTTAAAGAAAAAGCAGCTCATTTTGTTTTACACAAGGGCATGACCTTTTTGCTAGACCTTTTCAAGCACTGCAAAACCAACCCGGCTCTTTTAGCAATCATATCAGGCTGGCACAAAGAGAATAATTCCCCAAAATTAGAGAAGCAACTTCTGGGGGAACCATTTGAGGCAGCTATTAGATATCCTAGCCCTTTCACTCCCCCTTATCTTGGGCCAGCTTCAATCACACCACCTGCTCTTCCACCTCCACAATCTCCAAAATTTCCCACTCCCCCACCTTCACTTTTACCCCTACAGAAAATGCTCAAAGGAGGTGATGCCACTAGGGTTCAATTTCTGTTCTCATTGCAAGACCTTTAGTTAAGTAAAAGGAGAGTTAGGCCACTTTCTAATGACCCTGATTAGTATATAGAAGCTTTCTAAAATTTAACTCAATTATTTGACCTCTCATGGAGGGTCGTTTGGTCCCGAAGCCTAACCATAATTGTAGCTGAAAAACAGGCAACTCTGCAAGTAGCAGATAATTTCAGAGCAGAGCAATGTGTCTCCTATAATAGACAAAAAGGGAAAAGAGAAAATCAGGAAGGTGAAGAAATAGAGGAAACACCATTGTTGATAGGAAAAGAAGCAGTACCTCTTGAACAACTCTAATTGATATTCCAGACTTTTGCATGATATTTTTTTCCTTCTTTCATGGTTTAAAATAGTTCCTATCTTTCTTTTGTAATGTTCTTCCAACCTGGGAAAAGTTAATTTTCCAAACCTTAAAATGCTTGGTTTAGAGCTGAGTGAGGGAGAAGGGAACCCAGAAGCCTGACATGCCAGCAAAAGGGTAAAAATTTACCATTCAACTTTTTTGTTTCTCTCTCTCTGTGCAAACTGGTAAAATGAATAAGGATCATTTTTTATATTCTCAGTGAAGTTGACATTAATGAAAAGGGATTTTTGAGGTAGTCTTAAGCTGTAGCCAATCTGGTGTGCTTCGTTTGTCTTTCTGTATGGTTCTGTCCAAAGAGAAGCATACATTAGGCTAGGATATAGACCCAGGACTCCCTAAGCCTGCAGAAGTCAGCTTAACAAAATGATCAGTAACGAACTTGGCTATAGGCTTCCATATTGTTATATGTCTTTGGGAACATAGCCTGTAAACATGCGGCAATATTTTTAGTCTCTACCATTTTACAGTGGTGGCTGTCTTCTTGTGTTAAGTCAGTTCCTGGGTGAAGGCCAGAAAATCAGATAAGCCAGTTTGTTGATCTGTGTGGTGCCAGCTGATCCATCAATGACAGGGTTTACAAAATATCTTAACAACTGATCTTGAGAGCAGTTAAGGGAGGGTCAAAATCTTGTAGCCTCCAGCTTCATGACTCCTGAACAATGGTTCCTAATCTTTTGGCTAGTTTCTCCATCTGGTTCCAAGAAAAGAGGGAAGTATATCTTAGAAAGGGGCTGTTATTATATTTGTATTAGACTATAAACTGTAAAGCACGCTCCTCCGAAAGTTGGTTCAGCCTACACCCAGGGATGGGCAAGCACGGCTTGGGGGCTAGAAACAAATGGAGTTGCTTCGTTCAGATCTCTTTCGCTGTCTCAATCAATTTTGTAATGACAGATTCAAAAGCAGCTTATCACCCCTTTGAAAAGACCTTGCACTCCTGGTTAGGTCACAACCTAATTAAGGCTTGTTGGTTTCACCGGTGAGGTTACTATTTATAAAGTTCAAAAGCTGAAAATCTTAACTGCTTGGTGTGGCTAAAGTTGAGAAATAAGAGATGTAAAATGATTTTCTTAAAGAATGCCCAGCTTAATTAAAAGTAGATATCCAAGTTCTAGATATATTTAAAATACCTTTATGTTTTATTACTCTTCTTGGATCTTGTTTTTCTTGAAAAGGCTTTTTCTTCTCAGTCAACTGAATCATTTTTCTCCATTTATTGTCTTGCCACTCTTAATGCACACATGAGAGGCCCTAAAACAACTTCTGGTAGCCTGGGATTCCTTGGGAAAAACAGAGGAGGCACCACAAACCCTGTTTTGAGAAAAACTATTTTCCTCATAAAACTCCAAGAATTAAAAGCAGATCATTCCTTCTCAAAATCAAAGGCTCTGCTCTGGTTTGCATTGTGTTATCTGACAGTTTTGAGTTTTGGAGGTATTAGAAATTACCTCACATCATGAGCGTGCTTTAATGTGTAATAACTAGGGAGAAAATATGCTTTTAGGGATGTCCAATAGTAGTTATGGAAGGATACTTAACTCTGCATTTTTGAATCAGAGAAGCATAGTCTTGGTCACTTGAAACATAACAATCATCCTCACCCCCAACTGACAGATGAGACTCCTGTGAAGGCTTGGTTTATTGCAAAATAAGCTGATTGGCTTTGGGTTGCCTTGCAATGAAATGTATGATAGAAGCACTGCATTCTTCTCCCAGAGCATCTCCCTCCTTTTGAAGATCCAAAATCCATTATAAAATGGCACCTTTAATTTTGGGGATCTGTCTCTGCTTTCAGCTGTGCCTGCTTATTATGCCCTAGAAATGCATGCCTTCCTGGCCCTTTCTCCAAGGGCTCCACCCCAAATCCAGCAATCCGATTAAGAAACTGTCAAATGAACCATTTTACAAGTGCTGAATCTTCTGTCTGTGTTGCTATATATGTATGATGTGTAATGTCTACAAAAAGAGCTTTAATTGATTGGCTTAAACAAAAGATAGCACGTAAAATACTTTTTAGTTCACAACTTTAAGAAATAAAAATAGTCTTAAAGATTATTGGTAAAATGCAAGTGTCATTGAAATGCAAAAAGGTGGTCTAAATCAGGTTTGCTAAATGTTCCAAGGTTGCATACTGCATGCTTTATAGCTAGGTAAGGCCTGAGACAGGTGGAGTTAGACACTGGAAACAGTCAGACCTAATCTACACTCTGTCTGGGTCCTAGGCTCCACACCTGGTACATAATTAAAGTTGCTTACTAACCGGGTTTTTCACCAAAAGTAAAAGTTGCTAAGAGTTAACAGTGCAACATGTATTTGAGATTACTCAACACCTTTACATCCAAGGCATATAAAAAGAGTAAAATGTGTCTTCTAGTAAAAGATTTTAAGAAAGCATGGAAATGTAAATTTTGCCCAGGGATGAGGGAGTGACATCCCTCATCTTAAATTTGATATGATAAAACTAAAGGTTTAGTTTGTGAAAAGACTGTAAAATTTAATCTTGCAAAAATGCTTAAACACTAACTAAATTTAAAGGGTATTGTATGGTCTTTTTATAAATTGAAAAAAAAAGCACAGCAAGGCTGTCTTAAGATATTAACCACCCCTTTAGCAAAAGTGGTTATAAAAGGTTTGTAAAGATTTCACTTCATGGTCAAATTGGTTAAGATTAGATCGAATTGTCTATGAAGTTTCATTAAAAAATGGGCTTAACGTTAATAAACAAAAGCAAGGGTAACATTTGGCTTTGAACAAAACTTTCATGAAATCGTAAAGGCTAATAAAAGATTTTTGCTTTCCGAGTCATTTTGGCAAAGTAAGTAATTTATGGTGATCTGGAATTCTATTTCATAACATCAAGTGTTTTAGGCATCCTAAAATCAAACTTCACATTTTAAAATTGTCTTCCCTAAAGCCAGGCTTACTGGATGGTTCACAGAGCATTTGAAACATTCAGCAAAGAGATAAGCAGAGTTGTTTGATGTGTTTAGTCACATGGGATTGCCAAAATTATGTCCAATTTTATTTGTTATATTTTGGTGAATGTTGGTGTTCCACCATTATATGGGATTTCTAAAATTGTAATGTCTGAATATATGCTATCAATCATAATTAAGGGTAAAGTTATTGTAAACCATGGAGATAACTAAACTTCTTTGTTAGTAATGTTTTCAACTGTAAGTACCCTGGAAACTTTGTCACTTGCAGACAATTGTCTTTGCTCCTTCTCAAAATATAGTTTATAATCTAGCTATATTAAGGACTTTAACAGGTGTTCTCAAATGCAGGTTTTTAATAGCTTTGAAGATTATAACATTGGAATAGAGAAAAAATGTACAAGACTCATGAAGAACGGAAATGCTTACAAGTGTCAAGCAAAACAAGAGTTAACTAAATGGACTGCACTCAGAAAGTTAAAGCAACCTTTTTGACTTGTTTGAAATATTGCTTATCCTTGTTTTGTTTTTCAGAGTCCAGGAAACTTATTTTGAATGATTTAAAGCCTTTAAAACTTGAACAAGGTATACTCCTGAGAACAAAATTTGGAGCATGTTTGTTTCTCCCCGCCTAGTTCCTCTAGAATTTGGAAACTATCTGTGAGTACTCTTAACTTATGACAATATAGCTGTTTGCATCAGTGCAATAAGAATCCATTTTATTTTGCAACAGGACACAATTGGAAAATTGATCCTTTTATCAAGGCTTCGACTGGAAGTTTATCTTCCCTTTAAGGAGTCTATCTTGACTTGCAGAGCTGATAAAAGCTCCTGGGGGAAGACTGGCCTCATACCTTAACTACACAGTCCTGTAACGTGTTCCTAACCAGTGGTCAGTAAAGAATGTCACTTTTTAACAGATCCAGGAGCTCCAAGTTTATTTTGGAACTTTAAGGGAAAAGGATAACCCAACTCACAGGTATTTGAGAATATGAACCCAGCTTAAAAATGTCCTAGTTAAGATTCATCATGGAACTGAGTTCCATCAAAGTGAATCCAAAGGGTCTATGTAGAAATAACCATTCTTGCTGCACTTAGTGCAAGTAATCAGGCCAAGTATAAGACTAAACCTTTTTCTATCAAGAGCATGGTCCTTGCCAAAAATGAGAACTGGAGAAAGAAAAATTATATACTCCAAAGCTTATCATACATATGTCATTAAATCCTCATCTCATTAATTGTTTATAAGATTTTTGCCTCCATTTTAGACTAACCCTCCATATTCCTATAAATCAAGTGGTGATCTCCAGCAGCTTGGAACAAACAAAAAGGGATGGGCAACATAAAAATATAGATTAATATGCTAGTTCTCAGCAACTATTCTGCAAATCCTGCCAGGTAGTGAAAGTGAATAGGGTGTCCATAACCTGGAGTTTTCTTCGTTTAGGAAAATAAAACCAAGGAACTTCATAGACCCCAAAGAGAAATTCTGTATCTTGGCAAGTAAGATTTTATATGGAAATCACCAACTACACCACACTTGCAAGATCTACTATACTCACTCTATTATTTGTAGTAGGGCTACACATGGTAGCACCTTCTAGCCAGAATACTGGATGGAGTTTCCATTGGTGTAGTATTTTGCTTAATTATTATCCTTATAGCAGGGATAATAGTTTCACTGAAAAATAAGTATTAAAGGATTATAAGGATAGTAAATACTTGTCTTAAAAAGAATAGTTGCTTAACAAAAGTATGTTTAGAACAAGTTAGAAAGTTGAAGCATGTCTTAAATGGTCTGGGGAAATCGTGAGGAGATTAATAATTGCAGGAAAGATTTAGCCAAGGTCAACAGTAAAGTTATTCCAGGCACCCCATTCCAATGCCACTTTTTACAAAAAGAATGTTACTTTTATATTAATGTTTTTATATTAATGTTTATATTAATGTTTCTGCAGCATCTGGTGAATGAAAATCAGTATCACAAACCATCGGAATAACTGACAGCAATCAAACTCTAAATGGTGCTGCAGACCAAACACAGACATCTTTCTTCTGAAGATCCTTAAATCGATGCCAGGAGCCACCCTAGCTGTTGTTCCCCACATGACACACCTTTCAGCAGGAAGTAGCCAGAAAGAATTGTCGCCCAACACTCCCTAACAGCAGTTAGGGTTAACACTCCAGAAAGTGAAATTATATAGGAGTTAAATTTCTCAAGCAGATAGTAAGGGCATGGGAATCTTCTGGAATGTTTTCTTTAATGAAAAGCAGCCCCAAATAATTTTCTAACAAAGAGCAGCCTATAAAGTTGAGCTGTAGACATAGACAAGCAAATTGGGAGCTTGCATGGGTGAATGCTGGCAGGAACTAGGGACTAGACATGTTAAAGATGACTGTTCCCTCTTCCCTTCTCTTTGTCAGCCATGAGCACAGTAAAAAGCATATGGTGCCAATCTTACTGGTGCCAATCAAATTGGAATCAAGATGATGCCAATCAAATTGAAAAGTCCATTTACATAATAAGATTAGAATGGGGTAACCTGCCTTCCCCATGCACTATGTAAGTGTTGTACCTGATAAACCAATCTGTGAGCCATACGTAAATCAGACACCATCTTCTCTAGCCTGCCTATAAAATCTGCTGCAGTCTGATGCCTCATCCCCATGTTTTGGAGTGCTCTTGCACACTTGTGCATGCTTGTGTGCGCTCTCTCTCTCTCAAGTTTCTGCTCTCTTCTCTCCTTTGTTTTATTAAATTTTCTACTACTTAACCCACCCACATGTGTCTGTGTCCTGAGTTATTTTTCAACAGGAGACAATGACCCCCTGGGTATATACTGCTAGCAATGTAGCCATTTCACTATTAAAAAGTTGGTGAAGGATCTGAATAGACATTTCTCAAAAGAAGACATATAAATGACCAAGAAAAATATTTAAAAAATTTTCAACATCCCCAACACCCGTCATCACAGTAAGAGTCAAAACAAGTTATCATCTCACCTCAGTCAGAAGGGCTATTATCAAAAAAAGAAACAATAACAACTGCTTGCAAATATGTAGAGAAAAGCAAACACTTATGTACTGTTGATGGGAATGCAAATCAGTATGGATATTTTGAAAAACAGTACAGATGTTTCTCAAGACTAAAAATAGAAATACCATACAGTCCAGCAATCCCATCACTAGGTATTTATCCAATGGAGAGAGAATCAGTACATCTAAGAGATACCGCCACATTCTATGTTTATTGCAGAACTATTCACAATAGCCAAGGTATGGACTCTACCTAAGTGCCCATCGATGAGCAAATGGATAAAGAAAATGTGGTGTAGATACACAGTAGAATACCATTCAGCTACAAAAAAGAATGTATTCTGTTATCTGCAGCAACACCAATGGAACTGGAGGTCATTATGTTAAGGCAAATAAGACAGACACAGAAAGACAGATATTGCATGATCTCAATTACATATGGGAACTAAAATTGATCTCATGGACATACACGCTAGAATGACAGTTACTAGAGACTATGAAGGGTGGAGAAGGGAGATGAAGAGAGATTGGTCGATAGGTATAAATATACAGTTAGAAGGAACAAATTTTAGTGTTTGGTAGTAAATATACAATAATTTATTGTGTATTTCAAGATATATGAGACTACATTAAAGTTAGAATAGTCAAAATGTTCCCAACACAAAGAAATGGTAAACATTAGAGGTGATGAATATCCTAAATACCTCAATTTGATCATTCCACCACATTGTATAAATGTCAAAATATTACATGTACCCCATAAATATGCACATTCATTATGCATCAATTTATGAAGTATGTATTTCTGTATAAGGCACAGTGAAGTATAAACTTGTACCTACTTATATTTACAAGTGTGTGTATACAGAGGGATTGGACGTGAAGACTCTGGTTAAGTCAGACTATTTACAAAATGCTTGAGAGCAAGGACTATCAAAAATATATTTTGAATACTACAGTGTCTTTTACAGAAAATAAAATATTCTCAATAACATCATGCACAAAGCTTAATTTTTATAAGAATTCAGAAAGAATTACAGGGTGTTGTTAGGCCTCAAGTCACATTACATGCCTGTGGATACCAAGATTAAAACTATTTTGCCCTGTGAAAAGCAGTCGCAGTAGCATTTTTGTGTACTTCAATCTTTCTTTGTATCATAAAATAGAAGTAGTGTAAAAATAAGTTATTTTTAGTTCTGGATAAACATATGTATTATACTCAAGGAGTTTACAGAGATGTTAAACCACTTTCAAGGGCAGTTTCTGTAAAAATAACAAGTAGGAATGTCCAACTCATTCTAATTGACACCTTATATAAATTGAATTTCTTGTATAATTATTCACTTACATGATAACATCTAAGTATATGCTTCCTCTGAAAGTACTGACAGTGTAGGTCTGTTTTTCATTATAACATACACATTTTTAAAAACATCTGACACACTGGCAATCAGTATGATCTCTTGTTTATAGCTTCCTTTAATCTAATAGGGCACCATCTGTCCAGACATTTAGGCCTTTCAACAGTATTACATGTTACAGTAAAATAGTGATGATTTACCTTGCTAGGCAAATCTGTTACCCACTTTTTCTAGGTTGAGTGTCAGATTTTAAAATCAAAGTGTTTATAGAAAGATTATAATAGGGAATACATTCCCCTTAACTTCTGAAATTTACAACTCTCTTAACAGATTATTGGGGATATGCTTATCTCACTTGTATAGTAACTTAGAGAGGAGCAAGAGAGGTTGAAATAAAGCCAAGCAGTAGGAGAGCAACTGATCCAGATCCAGCCAGTCACAAGCATGAGAGGTCCTCAAGTGAATACACATGGAGGAAGAAATATGCACGTGGAGAAACTCTGAGATTCCAGGTGTTGGCATACTTGGGATTAAATGCAAGCCCTTGGCCAGAAAGGGTGAGTATGTATGCAAGAAGTTAGGATAGAGGCAGAGAATTTAGGAATAAATTTGGGGCACTAGGATATGCAGAGTCAGAAGCAATCTTAGGGTAGATTCAATATATAAAATGTAGGAGATGAGAGGATGGGGGAAACAAAAATAGAAACTTGAATTTCATCTCCTGGCTTGTCTTGTAAATACTTATTATAAGTGCCTGTCTCATAATCATGAAAGGCTAATTCAAAGCAGATGCTACAAAGCAACCTGTGTTACTGAAACCTTCACACTGAAACTCCTGCCTCGCAGTCTAGAGTGTGCATCCTTACTTTCTAAGCCTTCAAAATGCCCTGTATTTGAAGGAGCCTGTTGAACTACATAGGGGTCTTTTGAAAAGATTCTCTCTAAAGAGCACCCTCATTTGTAAAGATCCTTTTGTTTAAGTAGCACTTTTGTGCTAAGCTCTGAAAATACATTAACTGAAGAGGTTGTTTCCATTCTTAGTTCTACTCAATTGTATCTTACCTTGACTGTCTTTATGTGAGAATGGTCCTTTTTGTCATTCAGAAATTATTTTCTTTAAAAAAGTCATACATTCTTTCTTGCTAAAATTTCTCCTTATATATTCAAACAGTAGTGAAGAAAATCATTCTCTTCAACTGACCAAATATGCCCCGGTAGTATTAAAAAAAATACAGTAATATAAGCTTTCTTTGCTCTTCTCACATATAGACTAGTATAACATTCATTGATGAGAATTTTGTTAAAAAATTGAAAAGATTTATGCTTTTAAAACTAAGATACTGTACTTCAAGAGAGAAGGTCCTCTTCATAAAGATCTCCGTAGCTATTAATTTTTTAAGAGAAATGAAATTCCTGTGCTGTTTTGAAAAATGATCAGTAACTTTGGTTACTGATCTGCCTGGAGGACAAAGTAGATGGTAGACTATGAAACTGGTGATTTCTATATTAATACAATATTAGAGACATTCTTTCCACTCATCTTGATACTGTGTTAGCTCCTCTAAGTGAGGAATCCCCTTTCAATGGTCACTACGACACTTACATAGAAGTATTCAATACACCTTGACTCTAAAATTCAACTCTCTGTAATGACTTGTACTTATCAAGCTCAGACAGCAGTTTGGTGGATCCTTTGGACTTCAGAGAATACTATTTCAAAGTACTTTGACCTGAAAGATTGGGAGAGGCTCAAGCAAGAATGTCATCCTGACATTCTCTTACTATTCTGTGTGACAGCTAGCCATAAAATAATTCTATGACGTCCTTTGCCTGCAAGGAAGTTGCAAGACCCTAATTCAGAGGGGTGTTATCCCATATGGGGGGTTGGGGGAAGAAATGCAACACAATGAAACCAATAATAATTCAAACAGCCTGGCTCTGCTAAGTTTCCTCCCTCAGCCTGTTATCATTAGATCAGATCCTTTTGTCTAATTGCATTTCTACATGGCTGAGCATTCTTCACCCAACCGAAACATAAAAATACACATGATTCCTGGTCTTTAAGTCTTCGTTTAATCAAAACTTTGGTGAAATAAATTTATGCTTTTTTTTCTTGTTAATCTGTCTTTTGTGTAGAAGTGTCATACATGACCCTTATGAGGAGGGAAGAAAGAAATTACATCTTTCTGCTCCTACAATGCTACTCTTTTCATCACCTAAGACTTCTCCCCTTATATTTCCCTCTTATGGGGTACAAGAAATGCTAGTCCAAAGTATGGCAGCTTGGAAACTGAGAAAACAGCAAAAGCAGGAAGGTCTCTGATCTTCCCCATCTCTTCTCCCCTGAAGACCTTCAGGTGACAGGTGGTCTGCTGCACACTTGGAGGGAAAGAGTATCACACAGGGACACCAAGAAAAATCTGAACAAACAGGACTTGCTAAGTTCCCCCATTTATTTCCATTAGATTATACCTTTTTTTTTCTTCCAATTGTAATTCTTCTAAATAATTATCCAATTTTCATCAAACTTAAGCATAAATATAGACAGTTTTCCCTGTTTTGGAGAGTCTTCAGCTCTAAAAGTTTCTATGTCATGTAAAATTCAGATTAAATAAAGATTAATGCTTTTCTCTCATTGTCTTTTATTAACGGAAGTCTCAGCCACGACCCTTGCTATGATGAGAAAAATATTACTTTTTCTTCCTTGTACCTCTAGAGACTATACATTTTGAAAGATGTTGTCTAACAAAAAACTTGGATTAATAATTTTTTATAAGGCAATCATAAATTGTATTAATTTTAAAACTGTGAAGTTCAAAAGAATGTCAAGCTAAGTTATTAGAATTCCAAAGAATTAAGCTAGGTTCCTGGGTTGAATCAATTTATCTGTCTAACTATATATATCTGTCTATCTATTGAATCCCATATAAAAGACAAACAGATGAAATTAAACTAAAAACACTATATAAAGTATCAGGCAATAATATATATGATGTACTAGAAATAAACTTGCAGAGAGCTATGAAAATCCTTGATGGTAAATTAACAACACTTAAAATAGAAATACATAAAAGACCACAATGAATGAAGTAAATCATATTCATAGATTGGAAATCCCAAAACTGTAAAGATCTCAATTTTTCTTTCCAAACTTATAATTGAATGCAATTTCAATCAAAATCTCAACATGTTTAATGGAGAAAGCATCAAAGTCAAGTAAAGAGTTATAGACATGCAAAGGGCCAACAGAAGCCAATGCACACTTCAAAAGAACAGGTGAAACGTAAGTTTCCGAGAACATCAATTTACCTCAGCACTATAGTAATCAAATTGACATTTGATAGATGGAAGGATAGGCATTTAGAACACTGATGCAGAATGCTGAGTCCTGAAACACATCACACATCAATGGACTCTTGATATGTTATATGTTTAAAGTCACTGAAAAGTATGATTTTATCAATTGATAAGCAGGGGACAGCTGGACATTGATAAGGTAAAAAAGTAAAATTACAACCCTGTCTCCTACCATATACCACACCCATGTGTATTTGATGCTTAAGTATGAAAAGTAAGATGACAACACTTTTAGAAGATAGTAAAACAGAGTATCTTGACAATCTTGCGTTAGAAAAGATTTTCTTAGGCAAGACAGCAAAAACAAAACTACCAAAGATTTTTTTTTTTAATGACAAGAAAAAAACTAGGCAATTACTCGAATTATGCCTCTCAAAATTATCCAAATCTGTGAGCTTTGTGGTACCAATATGAGATATGGGAAGTACACACATCTAAAGAAAGCTTTTAGAAACTTTAGCAACAATTTGATGGGAAAAGTTTAAATTTATTATGATTTTTAAATTGTTTGGATTTAGAATGTCTTTTTTATATTATTTCATTTCATGGTGTTTTAATAATGTATCAGCCAATGCATAGAAAAAAATGTTAATGGTTCAGAGTTTAATAAATAGTGAAACAGGCAATGTAAGGGAATACAAAAAATTAATAAACTTTTTTTTTAATTCCATTGATTAAAGATACCCCAAGATTCATTAAAAGACACTCACAAACCATGCAATAAAAGAAAATGTTACAGGTTCTTTTGTTTATATTTATGTACTAGTATACATTTAAAACATCAAAGAAAATAACCTTATATACAATAGTCTCACTCTCCATAGGAAACTTTCAAAAACTTTACCTATGGCTTCTTTCACATCTCTACATAGTGTGTTTTGTCCGTAAGATTTTCAACTTTAGACATTATTTACAAACTTCTATGATAGATGAGGATTTAGTTCACTTATGCCACTATTTTCTTTGCTTAGCATATTGCTATTTGGATTATCTATATTGGTTACCATTAAAAAAAAAAAAAACCCTTTAAGTAATACAATTCTTGTAGCTCTTTATTTTTCCTTCTATCCAGAATAATCTTTTATTTCATACAGTAACAAGAGACTACTACTGTCCTTATCCATTCCTTTTAGCTCTCTTTTCCTTTTCCTCTATCTCCTTTCTGCCATAGATACACTTGCATTTCTTACTTAAAAAAAAGATTGCCCTTATAATCTTATTTGCACCCTCAAACATTCCACTGATTCTACCAAATCTCTTTTTCCTGGAGATCTGCCTCCTAGATTCTCTTCTGCTCTAGTCTAAGTAGATACTCTTTAGGTCAGCTGCATAGGTATCTTTCTGGAATGTTCCTTCCTTATTTCCTCTGATTTTGCATCCACTGCTTGCTACCTGTAATAAACTGAATATTGCCCTCACCACACACACACAAAAAAATTTACAGCCTAACCCGCAGAACCTGTAAATATTACCTTATTTCTTTTAAAGGATTTTTGTAATTAAATTAAGGATCATGAGATGAGATGACCATTTTAGGCTATCTTGGTGGTCTCTAAATCCAGAGAGAGACAGATGATGGGAGTTTTGAGATGGGCATTCAGAGGGGAAGACATCCAGAGGAGGAGAAGGTAGCGTGACTACGGAGACAGATTAGGGTAAGACAGCCACAAGCCAAGCAACTTCTGGAGCCAACAGAAGCCTTAGAAGGCAAGGCCTGAATTCTCATGGCCTTCAGGGGGACTATGATCCTTCTGACAATTTGATTTTAGACTTCTGGCCTCTAGAACTATCACAGAATAAACTTCTGTTTTTTCAGCCATCCAGTTTGTTACAGCAGCCACATGAAACTCATACACTAGTCAAGACAGGACTGAGATGAGACTAGCGAGGAAGATGTGTGGACATAAAAGTTAATGGGGCACCAAAAAGTTCAATTTTAAGATAAATAACATTCTATAAGGTAATTTATTTAAAGTAAAAATAAATGCAAAAACATCCCATGATGGAAAAAAAAAAAAAAAAAGCAAAACACTATGGAAAGAAGGCTCTGAACCTATATATGGCCTCATGCTAGTCCTAAACCTATTGCTAGTCAAAGACTTCCTCCTCTTGGCTACTTGGCTATATAAATTAACTTTCTAGCAAAGGTTTGAGAAACTTTTGTCTTTATTTTATACTCACATGTGATTAATAGTTTGAATGTTTAAATAACTCTAGTTTGCAGAAAAAGTTTCTCAAAGAACTAAGGAACATTGTTTTATCATCTTACATTTAATTTGTTGGGGACTCACATGGAGACTGGGTATGTTTTTGTGTGTGTGTGTGTCTTTCTCTCAAACTTGTATTTATCCTTCATTTTCTTAAACCATGTAATACATTCAATGTCTGCACCACCCCCACATCCGTACCTCTTGCAATCTGGCTCAGCACTTGGTAGATTCTTTCAATTAAAAGATCTTCCAGGGACGTTATTTTACATATTTGTAAATGTCCTCCCCCTCCATTTCATCTTTTATCTTTTCTGGTATTCTTGTTAGCCAGATACACTAGAAATCTTGACCTAATCCTACTTTTTTTTTTCTTCCAGGTTTTTATTTTTAAATAGGACAAATCTTATAGGCTTCCTGTATTCTTTCAACCCTTCTATTTCTTTAAAAATTTCTACTAAAATATCTTTAAATTCTTAACAAATGTAATACACTTTAAATTTATAAATTATAAATCTAAAAAGTTAAAAATGTTTGAGAGCTCATTTTTGTTCTCTAATATTTTTTGAGCTTGTTATTGGTTTATAAATATGTACGATGTTTTCTCAATTTTCTCTAAGAGCACTAGTTAGTATTTATTATAAAACTATCTTCATTACCTTGAATTATATTGGTATTATTTTTCTACTGCTCACTTTTGCCTTTCTCTGTTGTGTTGCAAAGATTTTATACATGTCTGGCGAACTTCTGATGTAAATGTGTATTTAAGTGTGAGCCAATGGAAATATTTATTGTGTCTCTCAATTGATTGGAGAGAAAGTATCAAACTCTGCTGCAGTTAGAGAAGTTCTCTATTGTGTTGGGAACATGTTGATGGCAGTGATACAGGACTGCTGGGAAAGTAAGACCCTTTAAACGAAGGGGACAGGGAAGTGCTAGGTAGAGAAAGGCGGGTCCCGGCTAGGGCCCCACCCCCACAGACCTAGGTGAGGACCAGCACTCCTGCTTTCACATTCAAACGTTGTATTTCCCAAGACCACCCTGGCCCGCGATACCCCCATCCTGGGCCTATAAAAACATGAGACCCTAGCAGGCAGACACACAGGCAGCCAGACATCAAGAGGAGCACATCAGCAGAAGACGACACAAGTGGCTGGACGGCGAGAGGACATGAGGAAGCACTCTGGCAGAAGAGCACACCAGCAGGTGCTGGCAGGACCACGGGCCATCGACTGGCCGGGCAGCCGGAGGAGAGCCGGGGCCACCGAGCAGCTCAACTCCAGGAGAAAACCATCTCCTTTCTTGCTCCCCCATGGGAGAGCTATTTCCACTCAATAAAAACTTCACGCCCATTCTCCAAGCCCACGTGTGATTTGATTCTTCTAGCACGGCAAGGACCCGGGATACAGAAAGCCCTCTGTCCTTGTGATAAGGTAGAGGGTCTAATTGAGCTGGTTAACGCCGCCTATAGATAGCAAACCAAAAGAGCACCCTGTAACACACGCCCACTGGGGCTTCAGGAGCTGTGAACATTCACCCCTAGACACTGCCCTGAGGTCGAGCCCCACAGCCTGCCCATCTGTATGCTCCCCTAGAGATTTGAGCAGCAGGGCACTGAAGAAGCGGGCAACGCTCCCATGACACGCAACCTTTCCCGTTTCGACTGGGGCCTCACCTGCCTGGGATCCTGGAAAGTGAATGTGAATGAATTCGAAACTGTCGGGTCTGCCTTTCTTCCAAAACCCTGCCACCTCTTTTTTCCTGCAGGTAAGAGGCTGTTTCCCTTCACTGTTTTAAAAACCTCTGCCCTAACTGGGCTGGTCAAAACCCCCAGACCTTGTCTCTTTTCTTTCTCATACTGTTTGAAAAAGCTCCTATCTCTTTCTTTACAATGTTAAGAGTTTTGCTACAGGCTACTGCAATGTTACTAAGTAAAGTGAGCATTTGGATCAGCTGTCAAAGGTGCAAATCAGACCAACTATTCCTACAGGAGCCCTATATGCCTCCACCTCAGCCGCAGGCATGCATGTTGGGGGCACTTCTCCTTATCCGTTCCCAGCAAGCAAAGGTCGAGTCCAGTGGCCATGAGTGGGGCTGGAGAGAACAAGCCATAACCAGGACCCGACTGTATGCTCACCTAGAGGTTTGAGCAGCGGGGCACCAAAGAAACGAGCCACACACTCCCCATCACACGCCCTGCGAGGGAGACAAGGGAACCTTTCCCATTTCAACGGAATGCAGAGTTCTTTTGCTGCTCTGTTCTCCCCAGTCTACTCATGTTTTTTAAGAAAATGCTCTTTTTTTTTTTTTTTTTTTTTTTTTTTTTTTGGAGTGATGGCTGTTTGTTGCCTATTCTCCACAAAGTAAGTAGGGAAGAAGATATAGCTGTAGAGATAGAATTGAATATCTCGTTTATATCCCACCTCCCTGCTCTGCCCTTTCTCCCTCCTTCTTACCTTGGAGTTTTCCTTGGTACTGAAGCTTCTTCGAGATTCAGACAGATCGATACCTTCCTTAGCTGCAATCAAACCGAGCCTGCTCTAGAATGGCGGTTTTATACTTGCGTGTGCGTCGGAATCACCTGAAGGGCTTGTTAAAACATGGATTGCTTGGGCTCCACTACCATCATCTTTGATTTAGAAGACCTGGAATGACGCTAAATAATTTTCATTGTTAACAAGTTCCCAGGTGATGCTGATGCAGCTGATCAGGGACCACGCTTTCTGACAGCCACGGCTGCAGGCCACTCTTTACCTAACCAGTCTGAATAGCACAAGCACCTGGTGTTGGTCCAGTGTGGTTTCCCAGGCCCCAGCACACTTTGGTAATTACAAGTTGATAAATTTAACAACCACCTGTGGACATTATTATTAGGGAAATTTGTTTGGCTGCAGCTTCAACAGCCTTGATTCATCTATCTTCCCTCATATCTGACTCACCTTTCCTACAAACTGTTGTGGTCTTTTGTCTATATATACTCCCACCTTCTACACACACACACACACACACACACACACACACACACACACGTGTGTGTGTGTGTCTATGTTATACATATATACATTATATATAGTACATATTTTATAAAATATATATATATATATTTGGAGTGGGGCACAGTGGCCCAAGCTTGTAATCCCAGCACTTTGGGAGGCCAAGGTGGGCAGATCACCTGAGGTCAGGAGTTTGAGACCAGCCTGGCCAACATGGTGAAACCCTGTCTCTACTAAAAATACAAAAATATTAGCTGGGCGTGGTGGCACATGTCTGTAATCCCAGCTACTCAGGAGGCTGGGGCAAGAGAACTGCTTGAACCCAGGTGGCAGAGGTTGCAGTGAGCCTAGATCTCACCACTGCACTCCCACCTGGGAGACAGAGCGAGACTCAATCTCAAAAAAATATATAGATATAGATATATCTATATATGTTGGGGGTTACTTTTTCAATTCTTATAAACTTTGTCTATCAATGCCCATAGTATTGTTGGGGAATCAAATAAAGATTTGGTGAATGCATCGTCTTGAAATAGAACTCGTTGTTAAGGATATAAAATATAAGGCTGACCTCTTTGTTGCAGCTACTAACTTACTTGACATTCAGATCACAAAATTGTAATGTATTCATCAGGTAAGATTGAAAAAATCTTCACTATTAAGAGTTCAAAGGCCAGAATCTTTCAGATATTTAACCAACTGAAAGAATAAGCTTTAACACATTGGTTATAGTTTTCCGGGATCTAATTCCCTTCAATCTAAGCTCTTCCAAAGTATAATTTCCTTTTGTAAAGTTATTTGCAGTTGCCATTATTCATTATAGTAGCCCCTGGAGGATGTGGTGGGGTTCTCTCATAAAAATCATAAAGGGATTGAAGAATCATCATATAATAACTATAGCCATATAGTCAATCCACCTTAAAGGATCTATGCCCCTAGCACTCTCAATACCAAACAACCAACCAATTGGCAGTTTATTTTCTTGGCACTGAAAATATTTGCAACTTTTTGTATCTGTATTTAAGCATGAAATCTCCAGGATAGGCAAGAAGGAGAAACATGTGTACTGTACTACTGTAATTTCGGCTTTAGAGGCAAGAAGCCAGAGCTAAGATACTAAAACACTCCTTGGGGAATTTCAGCTTCCATTGAGTCCTTACCATGAAAGAAAGAAAAAACATCACACAAAATAATAAAAAACAAAAGCCCTGTGATAGATTAGATCCTCTTCTGGACTGAAAACTCCTTGAAGCCAGGACCTTATCTAATCTGAGCTGTTATTTCTTTAAGGAGAAAATACAGCCCGCTCTGAAATTGATCCTAGAGATGTGCTTTTCCCTTTGTTTCGCAGTATTATTAGACCTCCCATGGTAGTTTCTCTGATTAAGTACCTTGGACATTAACTGTCAGCCAGAGGGAAGGAACTGAAAGCAGAATAAATTTTCAACTCTAAACTTATTAAAACTCTAATACAAATCATCACATCACTTCTGCCATAAACCATGGCAATCCGTAGAGATGCATTTAATCAGGCTTTCTGAAAAATAAATTGCTGGTGCCCCACAATGCACACTTATAAACCTCTTGCTATTATTCTCTTGATATCTGTGGTTTACTGACTGTTTTTAATCATGGTACAATGGACTATTCTTAAAAAATAGCAGTTAACATGGAGCTCCTAAATCAAGAGGTATTCAGCATGAATTGACAAAATCACCATTTACCTAAGCGTTTATCATGACAATAAATTCTAATAAAGAGAATATGATAGTTAATAGCTTCCAAGAATAAAAAATGATTCAACTCTAGTAAGTAAAAAGAATGTACCGTTGAGTAAACAACGACATTATTTTAAAAAAGAAGGTATTATAGAATAACAAATCATAGAGTTATCTTGTATAAATATGAAACCACAGACATATTAAACTTTGGTATATACTAAAATCACTCGGGGACCTAATAAAAAAACAGCCTCACTGAGATAGAACAATACCTGGGCCTTGTATTTATGTGTTTGTGTGTGAGTTTCTACAGAAGATTCTGTTACACACCAAAATTGAGAAGCACTGAACTTATGAGCTAACTAAAATATGAGAGAGGTAACTAGAGAGAGAAGGTGGGAGGGGGAACAAACAAAAAACAGTTCAGTGCTACTTGGCCTTTTGGCTAAGATCAAGTGCAAAAAAAAACAGGTCAGTATTGCAGGAGGTTTTTGAAGAAATTCCCACCTCCCTCACATAGATAAAGTGGCACAGAGAAAACTTTGTTAGAGACCTCTCTGATAACAATGTCTCCGTCTTATATTAGTGAGTATAATGCACCAAAATATCTTTGGATTCAGATAGACTCACTAGTGTTTCTATGCAGAGGAAGTTTCCTGCTTATCTGTCTATCCATAGAGGATAGGAAAGAAAAGTTAGACCATCCCCAATTTCTGGAAGGAGAAGAAGGCTGGTGGCTATCTAAGGGAGAAAGCACTTGTGAAATCACTAGTGTCAGCTAACAAGGGGCTCAGGCATATTCCCTTTTAATTTGAATAAATATTTTTTAATTGAATGGAACCGAAAAATAACTACATTACTCATTTATTTAAATAGTCAATGTGAATAATTTTTCCTCACTGCATTAAAAGAAATATATGGTCTCCACCTTCTGCCTTCTTCATGCACCATTCTGTGCATGCATCTGGGCTCAAGCACCAGCTCTAATGCTGGGCCACCCCAAGGCTCATCTCTGCTCAGATGACACTGAGTAAATCAGGCCCAGTGAGGCATGAAAGTAAACTTCAGAGCATTTGAAAAACTGCTTCCTGAAAAGAAAAGCAGATTATTTCTTTAAAATGGAAAAAATGAATGCCACTAATTTTCCGCTGTGGAGCCCCAATGGGAAGGAGAGGCCAGGAACATTGTCCTACCTTCTTCAGCATGTCAGGAACCACGTGTAGAAAATGAAATGATCTCTGGACTATTTGTCTTGAAGAATGGGGAAGGAAGATGAATCCTGAATCATTTAATGCTATGAATTTAAGATCACTATTAAAAGTCCTGACTTCTACATGCAGTCTTTTATCTTTTCTAAGTCTAAGATTCTATGACTCACCAAGTCCTTGCTCTCTAGGTTGTCCCTGTACACTGATAACTCAAGTCTTTTGACTTTTCATTTGATTACTTCACTCCCAGATGAATAGAGAAGTCCTGGGCTCCAGTAAACTTAATCTAACTCAGCTCCTTGGCTCTGCAGTTGTGATGATTCCAGGCTTCTGATGAGCCTGGAAGGACATTCAGACACTGTAAAACTGTGCCCACTGTGAATACAACAGCAAAGATGACAGATGTGATCCTTACTGCACTCAGGAAGCCTTTGGTCTAGTGAGGAAAGCATGTGCTAAACAAATCATGATGAAATTATAATTGGCAATTGTTATGAAGGATATTGAAGGCATGGTATGTGGGAGTAGTCAGCAGCGATACCTAAACACTCAACAGATAGCTCAGAGAAAGAAACAGCAAAGCAGCTGTGAAGAATGAACAGCGCAATGAGTGAAACCAAGGGCAGCTCAGTTTAGGGTCTCCAGGAAATTACTCTATAGTCCAAGACTTAATGTGGGAGGAAGTGAGACATGCTCAAGGAAGTGAAAAAAATATTATGGCTGGAGAAAAAAAAATTATGAAGAAATTGGCAGAAATGAAGTCAGCTAGGAAGGAAGGAGAGGAAAACAGGGAGAAGGGATGGCAGGAGGAAGCTAGATTACACAGGGCTTTAAATGTCACTAAAGGTTTATATTTGATCTTAAAAGCACTGGAAAATCATTCATCAACTTCAAATGTTTTAAAAGACAACTCATCTCTGTGTATGGATATATTGTAAACTAATTAATAGACCAGTTTAGGAGAAGCAGCCGAGAGATGATGACAATTTCTGTTTGGATGGTGTTAATAGACATGGAAAGAAATAGACACACTAAAAGTGTTTTGAAAATATAGCCAACTGATTTTTGACAAAGGAACAAACAGTACTATGGTGAAACACAGTTTTTCAACAAATGGTGCCACAACAACTGGACATTAGCATGCAGAAAAAAAAGTAAAAAAATCTAGATACAGACCTTACATCACAAAACTTAAAATGAATCACAAATGTAAATGTGAAACTATAAAACTCCTAGAAGAAAACATGGAAGAAAATCTAAATAACCTTGGATATAGAGATGGCTTTTGGACAACTTTTGAGACACAACAACATGTAAAGGCATGATCTTTGAAAGAAAAAAGTTGATAGACTGAATTGCATTACAATTAAAAACTTCTGGTCCATGAAGGACACCATCAAGAGAATGAAGACACAAACTCCAGACGAGGAGAAAATATTTACAGAAGACATATCTGATAAAGGACTGTCAATTGAAATATATAAAAATTCTTAACACTCAAAAAAGAAAAAAATGAATAATTCAATTTTAAAATGTGTAAAAGACCTGTACAGATATCTGACCAAAGAATACATACAGGTGGCAAATAAGCATATGAAAAGATACTCCATATCATATGTCATTGGGAAGTGACAAATTAAAATAACAATGAAATACCACCATACATCTATTAGAATGGCCAAAAGCCAGAACACTGACATCAAATGATGAAAAGAATGTGGAGCAACAAACTGTCACTAATTGCTAGTGGAAATGCAAATGGTACAACCAATACATATCAGAAAGTGATGACTTTCTAGGATTCTCGTGAAATAACCTAGAGCTGAAGACTTGCTACCATGCCTTTTATTGAGAGAATTTCTTTTTTTTTTCGCATCATAACCCACATTTGATCCTTTGGGAAGCCATAGTAGTTACTTAGTCCTCAGGACATTTTAAGATCTGATACCAATGGCCACAGGTATGTTTCTCTTCTGTTGCTTCCTTGTTTATTTCTCCCTCACTCTTTTCTAATAAAAAATAATTCTTCCAGAGATTTAACTGCAGGTATTTCAATGTGTAAAGAGGGTAGGTGTATTACTGAATAATATTGACTAAACACCTGCTTATCCAAGTAATGATAGAAAGGTGGAAAATAAACCATATGCACGCACACTCACGCATGCACACGCACGCACACACACACACACAAACACACACACACAAAGAAGGCTTAACAACAAACAAGCAAGATTAGAGTGAATGCTGTGAAGCTTTAGAAAAAGGTCTTATGCCAGCCACATAACAATACAAATGTTGAAATAAACAGACTGGGGACTAAGAATTCTGCAATCAATCAGGGTCTTGTCATGGCATGGTATATCCCTTGGATAGCACAAAGTCTAGTCTGAATTGTGGAAGGCAGCATAGCAGAGCTCTTTGCTTTCTATATGATCGGCTGAGTGATTAGTATGATTGTGAGTTTCAGTAATGACAATCAGCAGCCCTGACCGTGTTGACCACATCTGTAGAGTTTCCCCCATTGGCGATCTACCCTATGTAAGCCTTCTCTCTCCAATTTCTGAGGCATAGCAGACAAGTGAAAAAGTATGAAAAGGTTACTCATAAACTGAGAAATGGATGAACTCATAATTTTTAAAACATGTGGAACACATGTTCCTCAGGTAAGACCTTGCACTCTAAATGTCAAGCCAGAGTGAATTCTTAAAGCTGGGTTACAAAGCTCTGGAAATAGAGTTTATAATGAAAATGTTGACAGGCTCTTGGAGTGACTGTAGTATAGAAAATTTAATATGTCACCTTGTTTTACAAGATTTTACTGGCATAAAAGAAAATTAAAACATTTAACATCTTTCACTTCACCAAATTGCTTTCCTCCTCCAAACGTGGTGCCATTTGTAGTGCTATTTCATTTGTAAACCTCCTTGTTATTGTCACTGTGCCTAACACACATTCTCAACTGAGCACTCACATTTTCTTTCCAAATGCTAACATGCATACTGGGGAGGCATTATCTGGTAATCTTATTCACATTTTCTGAAGGCATGTTAAGTTATGAGTTGTTGTGGAGGAAAGGCTGAAATTATTAATATAACTACACAGGCAACATAAATAATGCTGATTATTAAAATATTTCCCAAAAAAATGACTTTCAAAAGGGCCTTTTTTAAAGTGAAATATGTGTACTGCAGGTATTTACACAAGTTCAAGGGAAAAATAAGACTTGAAAAGACTGCTAGTGTTGGAAGAAACACATTTAGACCTTCAGGTAAAATAGAATAACTGCTTACAGTTTTTGAACGCAAGAAACCAACAAGCATACAATAAGGGATAATTTTCCAAGCCAGTTACAAATAATGAAGATTTATGTGAAAATGTACTTGTTAATTCAAGTTATCATAAGCATGAGTCTCCCAATCCCAACATTTTTGTATCTGCAATGACCGCTTACTTTTGTGATATGTTAAAGGCTGTCTGGGGTAGCTGGCCAGTAGGTAGTTCACATGCCTTCCCAGAATGTAATGAAAGAGTCCCAGGGTTTACAGACCCATAGGAAGTGCTTCAAAGCCATGACAAACTTTACTTCTGACTTTTGCTAAGTGAGGTTTAAGTGATGTGTTTCAATATCATCAAATAATAAAATCATGAACCCTGAATATTATCCAACAAATTTCTGGTACAGTCATTATTTTATTGATCCTCATTACTTCAGGCAGAAGTATTGATCCTACAATATTGGTGCTAAGAACTTTAAAAAGACAAATATAACCTCATATGTTTGCATAGAGCCCACCTGGATGGGGAAGAACACACCTCTGCATTGGAAGCTCAGAGCAGTAAAGACAGGATATGTGTCCTCACATAGAGAAAAGCTTCCTTGTGGGGCCTCTGTCTTCCTATTTGCTGCAAGGTATTTAGGGAATCTTTAATACTACCCTTATTTTCTGTTTTTCATAAAGCTTCATTTATTGAGCTTTTACTATTGATGGGGCCAGGGGGCAGAGAAATTTTAGGCAGAAAAGGATGGGTCCCTGACAAAATCTCACCCTCAAGCTGAAAAGCCTGAAACCATGATCTAAACTGAGAACTTATATCCCTGTATTCCCACTCCAATGCTGCCTTTTCCTAAACCACTCATGGCCTCACCTTGTCTCATCCTGTGCCTATAGAGACCCCAGACTCAGCAGAAGGGAGAAGCATCCAGATGTCAGAGACTCTGGCTGGACATTGGAGAGAAGTGGCTTAACTTCAGAGAAACAGCTTGATGGCATAACTTTGAAAAAGAATCCAGCGGGAGATGGCCAGACTTCAGGGGAAGATTACCTATCCTTCCCCCACACTGCCCCTTTTCTGTTTCCCTTTCCACTGAGAGCCACTTTCATTGGCAATAAAATCCCCTGCATTTCCTGTCCTTCAATTCATTTGTGCAATCTCATTTTTTTCCGGATGCCAGACAAGAGCTTGGGAGCCATGAGTGCAGATACAGAAGGCTATCACCCTGGCTCTTTGCCCTCACTGGCAGAAGGCAGCATGGACCCACTGAGCTGTTAACACTTAAGCCATCTGCAGATATCAGAGCTAAGAGAGCACTGTTACACCCCTTCAGGGGCTTCGGGAGTCACAGACACCCCACCTGGATGCTGCCATGGTGCCTGCACAGAGTTTGCTCCTGCTGGTGCCCAAAAGTGCTCACTCTGGCTCCTGCACCTGCTCACCTGTGTACTCTCTCCTGTGAGCGGTATGCGGCAGGTCTGAGTGAGTGGAGTTTGATACTGCCAACACCGAAACGGCTGGCTGGTTCCAGCACTGGTGCACTCCAGTTTCCAACTTGTTCATTTGTACGCTACCACGGCAAGGAGTTGAGAGTGGTGGACTGAGTAAAGGAAGCACCCCTGTTGTGAGTCCTGTGAAGGGGTCTGGGAAACATCCTGCTTCACTGTGTTCTAGGTCCTCTGTTCAACATTATTTGGAAATCTTCACAATAACCTTCGATGGTAGACACTACCTCATAGTTGTATTTAATAGATGGAAAAACTAGACCCAGAATATTTCCACAGTTGTCCCATGTTTACAGAACTATTGAATGGCCAAGAGATAGGTTCTGAGGCTGACTGGCTCTGAAGCCTGTGCCGCTAACCACCCTGTTACCCCACATGACTAACAAGGTTCTGTGGAGTCTCGTTGCCTAGGGAAGCTAAGACAAATGTAACACGCTCTGTGTCTTTATGAGATCATTGGCCAGGGGAGTAGTTATGTTTGTCTAGGGGTCTTGTAAGGATACAATGTAATATGCTCCATGCATTGACAGATGGAAAGATAGATTATGGTGAGCACAAAGAAGATAGAGTCTCTCCTAGTCTAGGAGGCAAGTCAAAAGTTCCTGAAGGTAGACTGCAAGAACTGAGTCTGAGAAAAAAAGGTAAGAGCTAGCATGATGTATGAGAGAGTAAGGCATATAGAATAAAAGGTGCAAAGCGGTGGGCATATTTATCAAATTGCTGTAAAACATGAAGGTATGAGGTTAAAAATGAGGCTGGAGGCCGATTCTGGTGGTTCACGCCTGTGATCCTAGCAGGTTGGGAGGCTGAGGCAGGTGGACCACTTGAGGTTAGGAGTTCAAAACCAGCCTGGCCGACATGGTGAAACCCATGTCTACTAAAAGTACAAAAAATTAGGTGTGGTGGCAGATGTCTGTAATCCCAGCTACTCGGGGGGTTGAGGCAGGAGAATCACTTTGTTTGAACCTGGGAGATGGAGGTTGTAGTGAGTGGAGATTGCGCCACTGCACTGCAGCCTGGGCAACACGAGTGAGACTCCATCTCAGAAAAAAATAAATGAGGCTGGAGGTACAGGCAGGACTCAGATCCTAAAAGACATATAGACCACAAGAGAGAGTTCTCATTCTTCTATGGTATGCTGAAGTGATTCAATGCCATCTGACATTATACACAGAGCCTGAAAAACTTTTATTTTGGACCTAAGAGGAATCCCAAGATAGTTCATGGAGTGATATCTACTAGAAACTTCTTTTTTCAGACAACAGAAGAGACACGAGTCAGTAAGAGAATTGTCTTAGACTATTTGTGTTACTATAAAGGAATATCTGAGGTTGGGTAACTTATACATAAAAAACATTCATTTGGCTCGTGGTCTTGAAAGCTGTAGAAGCAGCATGGTGCCCATATCTGCTTCTGATAATGGCCTCAAGCTGCTTCCATTCATGGCAGAAGGTGAAGGAAAGCCAGCATGTACAGAGATCATATGATGAGAGGAAGCAAGAGGGAGAGGGAGGAGACACCAGGCTCTTTTTAACAACCAGCTTTCCTGGGAAATAATAAAGCAAAGCTCATTCATTACCGTGAGGATGGCACTAAGCCATTCTGAGGGATCCACTGTCATAACACGAACATCACCCATCAGTCCCCACTTTCAATATGCGGATCAAATTTCAAAATGAGGTTTGAAAGAGGTGGATAGCCAAACCATAGCAAGAACCCCAAGACATGGATGAGATACATTCCTCTAGGTTTCCATGTCTAAGTTTCTCTCTGGCAAATGCCTGTTGCTGTTCATTAACAGTGTCAACTCATCACTACACTTATCAGAGTAGGCAGTAGACTTCAGTGATATTTACAAGTAAAGAAGAAGCCAGCTCTATTTGCTCAGTCAATAGCCATAAAGTAAATCCTATCTCACAAAGTTTAGGTCCAGGTTAACAAAATGCTCTTGAATATACCAGTTTCTATTCAAAATGTTCATACCCTTTGATTAAGTGATTACATCACTAGGTAAGAAGAAGACTTGTCAAAGATACATACAGAAAAGCATTTACTAAATATCAGAATATTCATTAGTGCATTATTAGCAAAAGCAAAAATTTAGAAACAAATAGAATGGCTTTCAATATATAAATCATAAACAGTGAAATATTGTGCAGGAATTAAAAAGCATGAGACTGATGTGTAAGAACAAATATAGAAAGATGCCCAAGATATATCATTAAGTGAAAAAACAAGCCACAGGATAATCAGATAATCTCATTTATATTAAACAGCAAAGACAGAATGTAGATAAGCGTTTTCCAGGGCAGGGGGAGAAGGGAAAATAGGAGTGATGAAATGTTCTGGAATTAGATAGTGGTGATGGTTGCACAATTTTATGAATATTCTAATAGTGACTGGATTATATACTTTTAAAGGGTAAATGTTATGATATATAAACTATTTGCCAATAAAAACAAATAAACAAATCCCAGATATTCACAACGTGTATATTCAGGTGGAAGAGAACATTTATTTTATCTGCAAATACATATTCCAACCCTGGCCACTCCTGGGCTGGGATATAACTGGAAACAACTTTAGAAAAATAGCCACAATGTTGGCTCATGGAGTGCCCAATGCACTGTGGGACCCAAAGGATGCTCCTGGAACCAGGGCCTTCTGCATCAGAGAAATACTAATTATTTTTTATGTCATGTTTCACCCTTTGGAGATGAATTCCTTTGCAAAAGGGACCACAAAAATCCAATCCAATAAAATCAACCAGCACTGAAATTTAATGTTGAAGCTATATAGGCTTTATTAATATTTAACACACTTTCTTGAATAGGCTTCTAGTTGGTGAAGTGTTCCAGGTAAAATCTTAGTAAATGAACCCGATGAGCAGCCTGTTTTAAGGGTGGTAAAGCCTCAGGGTTACAATGAAACTGATTTTTTAAAGCAGTTTTTAAAATGTGTATAAAAAGAACAAGGATCATAAATCAAAAAGCAGATTTTATGACTGTGGTATTCATCAGCAGACTGAAGACACCAAGGCTTATCTAGGAAGAGCCATCTCTAAATCGAAAGGGATGTGAGTGTGTCTGTGTATTGTGTTTATGTCTAAATATCTCCGGGTAATATAGGTTAGGACATAAATAGTGTAAATTCATTCCTTTAGAGATCATAATAGGAAATTTGTAGATGTTATAGAATATAGATCCTCTCACACAAACGATGTCCTACATATACCACTATCTATTTTTTTAAGTTGTGATCTCACTCCATCGCCCAGGCTGGAGTCAGTGATGCAATCATAGATCATTGTAGCCTTGAACTCCTGGACTCAAGCAACCCTTCCACCTCAGCTTCCTAAGCAACTAGGACTGCAGGCATGTACTATCATACCTGGCCGATTTTTAAGTCTTATGTAGAGACAAGACCTTACTATATTGCCTAGGCTGGTCTCAAACTCCTGGCTTTAAGTGATCTTCCTGACTCAGTCTCCCAAAATGTTGGGATTACAGGCATGAGCCACTACTCTATGCCCCAGATATGCTGATGTCTATCAAAGTATTTTTTTATTGTTTGTTTAAAAAGTGTTGTTGTTTTTTTATTTTTTTGAGATAGTGTCTTACTGTGTCACTCAAGCTAGAGTGCAGGGGAATGCTCACAGCTCACAGCAGCCTTGACCTCCTGGGCTCAAGTGATCCTTCTGCCTCAGCCTCCCAAGTAGCTGGGACTACAGGCATGCACTACCACAGCCAGGCAAATTATTAATTTTTTGCAGAGACAGAGGTCTCACTATGATGCCCAGGCTTGTCCTGAATTCCTGGGCACAATCAATTCTGCCACCCCAGCCTCCCAAATGTTGGGATTACAGGCATGAGCCACCATACCCAGCCTATCAAACTATTTAAATGTAATTTTTCTCTGACACATGCTCATTGGGATTCTGAAGGTAGACATGCTACTCTGAGAAACAAAACTTTGAAGCTCAACTGCCCTCCATAAATTAGAACCCATAGCTCCATCTGGTCCAATTAGAGATACCTGAGTTACATTTCGTGATAAGCAGCAATTAAGAAGCTGTGATAAATTCTGTGTACATAAGAGCTGTGTATATAAGAGTACCAGAAATAGGTTCTCAAAGTTATTATCTGTCATTATTTCATCAGAATTTTATAACTGTGCTATCTAATGTAATGTTACAATTATGCTACTTAATGATGGGGTGCAGAACATGCTTCCCCAGAATGTGGCAGTTTGGAGGTCACTATCTGACTGTCTCCCACCTTTCTATATAAGACACGATTATAAAAGAAACTCACGTGACAGGAGTCCTGCCCCATAGCCAGGGGAAGTGATATGGTTTGGTTCTGTGTCCCCAGCCAAATCTTATCTTGAACCGAAACCCAAATTGTAAATTCCACATGTTGGGGAAGGGATCTCATGGGAGGGGACTGAATCATGGGGATGGTTCCCCCATGCTGTTCTCATGATAGTGAGTTCTCATGAGATATGACAGTTTTGTGAGTGGCTTTTCCCCACTTCACTCTGAACTTCTCTCATTCTTCTCCTTCCTGCTGCCACATGAGGAAGGATGTGTTTGCTTCCCTTTCTGCTGTAATTGTAAGTTTCCTGAGGCCTCCCCAGCCCTGCAGAACTGTGAGTTAATTAAACCTCTTTCCTTTATAAACTACCTTGTCTTGGGCAGTTCTTTATAGCAGTGTGAGAACAGACTAATACAGGAAGGAATATCATACAGAGATTCAGACAATTATTTGAAAGACAGGACTTACTCAGGTTCCCCCAGTTTATTTCCATTTGTTCATGCTCTCTGTCCAATCATGTTTTCCCACAATTCTCCACTTCTCCTGTAAGACTTAGCATAAAAATATAAAGCTCTTCCTAGCTCTTTGGGTCTTCATTTCTGAAGTTCCTTGTGTAAAACTTTGTTTAAATAAATTTGATATGCTTTTTTCTTGTTAATCTGTGTTTTGTTAAACAGATTAACAATATATTTTCCTTGTGATGTAAAGGAAAAGATATTACATTACTTTCTCTTACATTACTATGATTTGAAACTTCTTTAGCTTGACATTTTTCAAGAAACTTAAATTTTTCTATTTCAAAGAGGTTTTCTAAAAATCAAAAGAGTTTTTGGTTACCATTACTGAGCTGTTTTAGATGTTTCTCCTCCATTTTCATTACAGTACCAGCAAAAATCACGTGGTGGATACCTCAAGAGTTGAATAAAGGAACAGAGCTCTTAAGATACTGATTAAATTTAGAATGAATAATTAGCTATTCCCATTGTCATATGAATTAGAATTCATAACAAAGAAGAGGAAATGAAAGGTAGGAATTTTTTTTAGGTTATTTTGTTGATGTTTCTATTATAAAAAGCCTTGTCAAGTTCTCTATTGTAAATTTTATAAGGTAGAAGATGTCTTTTTGCTCAGCATATTTTTCAGGAATATATTTCTATTTAAATTTTATTGCAAAGTGACTTAGCAAGGAGGCAACTAAAACCCTTCTTTTTAAAATGCAATTATTTAAGTTGAGGATGTGAGGGCTATGTGATGAAATAGGCATTGGGGAAATATTGGTGATGATTCTACCCCAATTTGATTTAGCAATAAAATTAAAGAAAATAATAAGACTAGTAAACATAAAACAGTTACTTATAAGACCACATTTATTCCTTATTTTCTTCTTTCTCTCATGCTTTAACTACAAAACAATAGGAACATTTAGCTAAATGAAGATCATTAAGTCATTAAGAATTATGGAGTCAGAGCAATTTAATTTTCTGCTTATCATTTGAAAATAAACAATATCTCTATAAATGTAAAATGGAAAGCTCTGCGGTGTAACCGAACCTTCCCAAATAGAATTCTGAAAGTATTCAATAGCCCTGGGATACATTTTCCAAACTGCTGCAAAGGATGAAGTTGACCTTCTAGGCAAAATTCTTATATTTGCTCCTGTAGGGAGAAGGAATATGAACATTTTTCTTGCTGTTTCCTTTATATAACATTTGAGTGACCTGAGGCAATGTGGTTTATTCTTCCTTCTTTTCAGTTAAGCTTTTTTTCAGCTTTCTTTTAAGTAAGAACATAAAGGTCAGGTTATCATTTCACAAAATGCTTCCTTCTAGCTTCTCTCACCATAATATGCTTTTACTAATTATTTCATAACTCATTTAAATGGGAGGCATTCTAGAAGAGAATTCACTGAAACAACTCCTCAGGTAACTAATTATTTTTTTTTTTAACACAGGGGAATTTTAATTATAATGCCCGTATTATTTAAAAGCAGAGTGTGACAATTTGCATCTTGAACATCTATTGTAATAGGGAAGAAAAATATAAGTCTCTGAATGAAATAACTTAAGTAAATGCAATTTAATTGGCCTTTTTTTCTCCTGATTTCTCAAAAGCAGGGGAAAAATTATGTAAACTTGGCCTGAATTGTAAAACCACTTAGAAAGATAAAAGATTACCAAATTGTGTTCCTAGAAAGACCATAATTTATCAGCTTATTTAAAAAGTTATATGCTCTTTGTTTTTCTGACACAGATTTGTCATGTGTCACTATTGAATGTATAGTTATGATAACAAAATCTTCTCATCTTAGAAGAAAACATTTGAATCATAGTGTTTCCCACAGAGAGTTGACATTTTCAAGGGACTAAATAGATAAATTGATTTTCATTATTATTATCATTATTACCATTATTATTATTTTCCTTAATTTGTATTGTGGAGAATTTCATTGATTAAAAATAAGTGACTGACTACATAAGAAATTGTTTCGAGTTCTGAAATCCAGTCTTTAGGTTGAGAAGCAAAGTGCTAAGGGAATAAGTGTGCATCTGGATTTAGACTAAGTAAGTCCCAGTCTCTGATCATAGAGCACTTAGCTTTTTCCAGTAAGTTCTTAACTGTCAATGTGGGTGCTTATATCACAGAGTGTTTCTGAGCATTACAAGGTAATGTACACAGATTCACTTTCTGAAGCAGAAGCTGCCACAAAAAACAAGTCAGTGGTTTTAGTAATAAGATGCAAATGCTCAAAAATTAACAAAGGCAAATCTACCTGGACAGAAATACGCTATCATGTATCCAGCAGTCAGCATTGCGCTATCCTGGGAGGAGCCTGTCCCACGACATCCCTAGAAGATTAAATGCAAGCAGAAGTACCACTTAGGCTCCAACTGTGCTCCTCAGACGTTTCATGGCAAGTGGGTTGTCCAAGAGCTGTGTGGGCAGGTAGGTGTGGGGATGGGTGGACAGGTGGTCATGGTTGTATAAAAATAAAATAAAATGGGACTTTTACGTGTATTCATAAGAGATCTGTTGTTAACTAGCCTTCTTCCATGTTGGAATTAATCCCTCATCCCCAGGAGGGGACCACTTATGTTCAATTCCAAGTCAAGACCAAGTGAACTCCCATGAACCAGCTTCAGCGAATCTTTTTCAGTTGAAAAGCCATTAAGAAGGCTGAGAGGAGTGCCCTGTACCTTTTTCTAAAATGACTGCAAGGTCGCTCAATCTCAAACACCTGGTCCAATCTACTATTGATTGCATTAACATAATAGTAGATCCACTGGTCAAAAATGAATCTTTTAGCCTGTCTCAGGGATTTGGGCACTGCTTGCCAAAAAATAAAAAATAAAAAGAAACTGTAGATTTAGCTTTTTGAAAACTCAATTCAAGCTTGCCCGTTTGTGTTCACAGATTGCAAATGCAGATATCTGATCCAAGTTTACAACATGTATGTCTCAAGATTTATTGGCTATTTTTTATCCCCCTGAAGAAAATATTTTGCATCATCACATGGGAATATTGAAAGTTGTTCATTTCTAATAATTATTATTATAATAACACAATAACAATCTTTGTTAGGTCTATTTTATTATTGCTGTTGTTGAATAAGAATCTACTCTGCACTAGAGCTTGACATCATAGATGTTGTTTGAAAACTACCATGGCTGTAGGACGTAGGTTATTATTATGTCTGTTGAACAGAAGAAAATCCAGAGGCTCAGCTAGCTGGAAACATCTAGAGTAGGGAAGACATGCTTGGCCAGATGCAAGTTCATTTTGATAGTAAGAGTTAGGGAAGAAATGAAGAAATAGCTTATGCTTTTTCCTTTTTAAGTGGTGCTTAAATATTCCCAAACAATCAATTTTCTAATCACAAAGTTTTCAATAGTTAATTAATTTGTAGACTACTGAGATATAATATTCCAACTCAGTTTATCAAGAATATGTTTATATAGGCACATATGGGCGAGTTTAATCTGCTGAAGTCCAGTGAAGGGGGAGGAGGAGTAGAGGAAGATGAAGGAGAGAAGGAGAGGTGGACAGTAGGAGGACAACAGTAGAAAGCTCTCTCTATATGGCATAAAGCCCCATGTCTTCATTGGTAAGGCAAATGTCTACTATAACATGACATACTTTGCTAGATACACAGCAGAGGGGATGGTAGGAAAGCCCCACAGATGCGTTCAGCACTGCTTCCCTTTGCCAGCTGTTCTCAATCTAGAGGACTAAATAGAAGTATACATGGCACAGAAATACTGCAGCATTTTATATTAGAGTTAATTGGATAAAAATAAAATTCCCACATTTCAGCTAGTCTGGTGAAGTTGCTTTCAAATGAAGATTTAATAACCTAGGCATTCTTTACAATAGAACTCAAAATGACTAGAAATACTGATAGTAAGTAGACTGTTACATTGCAACTTTTAACAAAAGGTTGGATGGAATGATAGTTCTTCGTTTATCTTTCCCACTCTCCTTCCCTCTCCAGCCAAGGGTGCACTCAAGCCTTAAAGAGCACTTGAAAAGCTCCTAGAAGGATAGGATGAATGGTGCATGGCAAGATCACTGCATGAAATGTGCTGACTGATTAAAGACAGATTTCGTTTGCTACACTTCTTTTTATCAAAAGACACTTTGAGAAAGCAAAAATGGAAGAGGGACATTATTTAATACGGGCTCTATATAGCACCTGAGAGTACAAAACATTTTTTTTTATTTTACCCAAGCAAAGCCTACTGTTACCATTTAGTGGTGACTGCTTTATTGACTGCTAATGCTTTAAAAATGAGATTAAATCAGGTCTATGGTCTTTATTACTGGGAAGATATATGCCCCATGTGAATTCTAGTGGTTTGGCAATCTTAACCTCAGCAGATATAATATTGATGTATTCTGTGTTCCCAAACAGCATGGTAAGTGTTTAAAATGCTGGGAACAGCCTTATTGCCTTGAAATGATACAATCTAATATGAGATTGTAATTCAGTGACTGAATCCGTGAGCCTATCCTTGTATGGAATACTAAAGTACCAGCCACTGTATTTTAATATCTCACAGAGAAGGAATTGTTCTTCATTTCACTACTGAAAGACAGAACATGTAAAAGTGAATGTAGATTGTGGGAAGACTGAAACTGCAATGTAACAGGCCATTTTCATTAGCAGTACATAGGCAGCTGCCTTTCATAATAAGGCATCAAAATGCCAGCCTGCTTCATTCAAATCAGCAGAGCTCCTCTGGCCTTGGGGACAACTGATGGGTGGGATCTATGAGGCCAGAAATTCTCAAGTGACAGAAAGTCAAATTGTTCCCCTTTCACTTCATTTGGAGCATTCTGAGAAAGCGACTTTTGCCTAATATGCAGCATTTATTCCACTTCTTTCTCTTAATCAATCATAATTAACATCAACATTCAGTTCCCTCTACACTTCATGCTCATCAATCAAATTTCAGACACCCATCACTCAAAGGCTCCAGTTACCTTGTAGCCTTGATTTTCATGATCAGGATGTCACATGGCCTGTCTCCTGAGTAGAGGGGATTTTCTGCATCTGCACCTCAGTCTGTCATTGCCAAAGCAGACCAGGGGCACCTCGAGGTACAGTGACCCACCATCCTAGTTTTACATGGCACTGAGGTGGCTTCCCAGGTTATGGGACTGTCAAGTGCTAAAACCAGGTGAGTCCAGAGAAAATAATAATAGTTAGCCACCCTACCTTAGGTAAAATCTGGTTTAACTTTGGGTGGATACCACAAAGCGCTGTGGACTGAGTGACCTGTATATAACAAACTTTGATTTCTCAAAGTTCTGGAGGCTGGAAACTTGACAGCAGGGTGCCAGTATGATTGGTTTCTGATGAGAGTCCTCTTCTATGTTGCAGATTACAGACTTCTCATTGTATCCTCACGTGGTGAAAAGAGGAAGAGTGTTCTGTGGTTCCTTTTATAAGGGCACTAATCACATTCATGAGGGCTCCACCCTCATGATCTAATTATTTCCCAAAGGCTCCACCTCCCAATACTATCACATGAGGGGGTTAGAATTTCAATATACACATTTTAGGGAGATAAAACATTCAGTCTACAGAACTCTTAGTGGAGACAAGGAGTGGTCTGAAGCTAGATATGGAGGTTAATTGCATATCTATGAGCTGTAATTCTTTATAGCACCACTTGACAAAATCACCTCTTTCAGATTTCAACTTTCTCAAACCCTCACTAGGAGTGCATGAGGGAGTGGTGATTCTGCCCAATTGTCCTGTTATTAGTGAAAACGAGTTATCATTCTTATCCGTCTTCCAAGTTGAGACTAGACTAAGTAGCACCTGGGGGAAAAAAACCCGTAACAAATAACTACACTGCTTATGATTCAATTTTGTTTTTACTGAGGACTGAAGATTAGTTGAGAGCAAACCTGCAAATCTGCTTACCCATTCATAGCTTAAATTGATTTCAGGTTGGATCTGCTTGCCTTGCTTTATGATCAATACAAAAAAAAAAAAAAAAAAAAAAAACAAACAGCTTTTGGTCAAATCATTATAGAAACAAGTAAAAAAACTTTTTCTTCACCATGGTAGGTCTAACATTTCCGGAGCCAACAGTAATAATTATAAGCTGCCTTCTAACCAGAAAAATGGGGTAGAAATAGCAATATCATGGATTCCAGAATGGTCAGTACCATTTTGTCAGGGTCTATATGACTTCAATGTATCCAGATGAAAAGAAACACTGTTCATCTTATTACTCATCTGTTGATCCAACATGTTACTAAACATCATGAAATTTGAAGCACTAGAGGGAATTTTTATTTCTCGCTTGAGATATTGATGTTGTAGCCCATACCACTATAATTAAAATAAAATTCACTGTTTTTAAGACCCAACCAAAAAAAAAATGACTCTGCAAAAGTTTAGCATTTAATAAAACTATAAAAAACAGGAAATTATTTTTTCTAATATGTTTCTATTAATGAGAGGTTCTTCTGCAGACATAAGTAATAAGTCAACTTGAAACAGTTTTGCTCAAAAAAAAATCTCATAAGTTTATGCTGCCATATGACTGTTTTCTAAGCTAATTTAAGGAAAAAGGTCTGTCAAAACCATGAGAGAATAAACATGAATCTCTTTAAATGTTTCCTTTTTCTTAAAAACATGCATTGTTGATGAAAGTGAAAATTAGCCATTATGAAAAATGGTTATGTAGCTTTCTCAAAAAACTAGAATTAGAATTACCATATGATGCAGCAATCCCACTTACAGGTATATATCCATAGGAATTGAAATGAAGATGTATAAGAGATATCTACCCTCCATGTTAATTGCAGCATTATTCATAATAGCCCATATATGGAATCAATCATTAATGGGTGAATGGGTAAAGAAAATGTGATATATATTATCACATCTATCTATTTATCTATCTATCTATCTATCTATATCTATATCTGCACACACACATACACAGACATACAATGGAATATTATTCAGCCTTAAAAATGAGTACAGTCTGTTATTTGTGATAACACAGATGGACCTAGGGGATACTATGCTAAGGGAAATACACCAGATACTGAAAGAAAAGTATTGTATTACCTCACTTACAGGTAGAATCTATTACCAAAAGTCAAATTCACAGAAGTAGAGAGCCTCCCAGAGGCTTGGGAGGATGGGGCATGGTAGGGAATGGAAATATGTTTGTTAAAGGGTAAAAGGTTTCAGTTAGAGAGGAGAAATAAGCTTTTAATATCTACTGTACAGCATAGTATATATCAAAATTGCTAAAAGAGTAGATTTTAAATGTTCTCACTGCAGAAAAGAGGTAAATGTGTGGTGATAGATGTGTTAATTAGCTTGATATAATCACTCCATGATGTATACATACATCAAAACATCACATTGTACCTCATAAAAATATATAATTATTGGTCAAATTAAAATTTAAACTATTTTAAAAATGTACATTATTTCTTCAAAAATTATTTTATTATTCCCAAAAGAGAATAAGAAGAAGAGAGGAAAGAAGAGGAGAAAGCGAAAGAAGAATCCACCTACCTGCTACTGCAACTTTTGCTGTCCGACTAATAATTGACCCAGAATCTCCTAAAGATGCCTCACATTGGTAAAGTCCCTCATCTGGCTTGTGGTGTCTGGAATGAAGTATGTTTTGTATCAACAGAGACCCATTTGAAAGTTGCTGCTTCCTTTCGTCCATTCCCAAGGCTAGATGGATGCCATCTTTCTTCCACTTGATCACTGGAACTCCTCGGTCAGACTCTGCAGAGCAGTCCAGGAGGACATTTCCTCCTCGCATTGTGATGGCATCAGAAGGTTCTGAGAGGAAGCGCAGTGCTGTGAAAGCTTTAATTTGAAAACCTGGAACAAGAGAGCAGAGGGAAATACGTTCATGTATTCAAATGAATCTCAGGCTTAGATTCCCTGTCTTTTCTTTACAAAGCCTTTCAAAAAACTTGAGGGCTTTGAAAAATGTCCAAGAATAAATAAAAAGGAAAATCAAGGATATTATGTTACATAAGTAAAAATGTACCCAGATGAGGTAACCACAATTAAGGAAACAATTGGCTCCAAAATTTAATATAATGAGATATTACAAATTCATCTAAATCCAGGCTTGCCTATTACCACATATCAATCAGTACATGAAAATTCAGACAGAAAAAACTAATATTTTCAAAATAAAACTAGATATTTTAAAGTAGTAAGAATTATTAGTGTGGTAGCTAAGATTTTTGGGGGGACTATTTCCATCTCTTCATTCTGATTATGGCAACAATTGAAATTTTTTTTAAAAATCCAGTCAGACAATGTATTCTATAAGAATAAAAGTCAACTTTAAACAGCACGGGCAAAGTTATTTAGAACAAAGCTCAGATGGGTTTTAAAATAGGTAAATCTCACTTGCAGAAGCAAGTCGATCAAGCTACTACCTAAAATCACAAATCCCTGAAGTGTCTTAATTTTCATCCAAATGTTTCTCATGGGCTTGGAAATCTAAATAAATATTACAGTTGAATTTTTCCATAAACATAAATGATCATAAAGAATCAACAGGGGTAATAGAAAGTCATTTAAGAATCTTGAGGGGATGGAGCAAGTATCATTAGTTAAAGTACACTGTTTTCAAAGCTGGCAGTTTAGCATTTGCCAGAATACTCAGAATGTGAGTCAAAGACCTTGACAAGGTTTCAGGAGGTCACGGAGTCCACCATTTGCTCAGACAGGTGTACACTTAAATCATTCAAGTCAAATTACTTTCAATTTTATTTTGAACAATCTTCGGGGCAAGAGATTCTACAATGTCCCTTGATATCTTGTTTTCAATATTTAATGACTTTAAGAGTCTAACTAAATTTTCTTGCTGATGTTTAATCCCATTTTCTCCTGAAACATCTTGTGTGAAAATGCAGAAGAGATGGATATTTTCTTTAAGAGCCCTTTATTTGTTTGAAGCAGCATTTCATTTCTTAAAAAATGCCCCCAAAGTTATGTTTTAGCCTTCATTTATTTTTCAGGATAGCAACCTCAACTTCATTAGCTTCCTTAATTTCTCTGTGATGAGAACACTTTTAGTTGTACTTTGTAAAATCTTTCCAATCTTCTGTCATTTAAAAGGCAGACATCTAAATTGCATGTAATCAATATTCTCATAAGGGGTTAACTCATACCAATTCCAAGGGACAGAGCTATTTCTATCTTTGTACACCCCATTTTCCAGTGAAGATAAAGCAGAATAGCTTCTCAGGTTTCTTACTGGTTTTGTTTACTTCATTCCTGCATACTCAATTTCTAAAACTCATGTTTGAAGTCTGTTACTTTGCCCAAGTATGTCTTGTGTCACTCACTGTCATATATTCATGTCTTTCACCTTGGCCACTCACTCAAAAAAGCTTAGAGAACTTTGCTTGAATTAACATAAATTGTGAAATAATGGTGACCACTCAAATCTCCTATAGATGATATTGATAAAGATCCCCTATGACAGCAGCCTGGTGTCTTTATTTTCAAATAAGCTCCTTCTCCCCACAGGTCCTTTTGGCATAGCCAACCCAATTATAGCACATCCTGTTCTTCTAGCAGAAAGCACATTGAATTGGGTGTCTGAATATCTAGCCCTAGGTGCTGGCTTTATCACTTCAAAATTCATGACTCAGAAAGGTCTTTTAAGTCCTCTGAAACTCAGTTCCCTCATCTGCAAAAATTAAGTAGTTGAACTAGATGATCTCTAAGTTCAACATCTAGTTTGGAGACTTTTAGAACAAGATTGGGAAGAAAGCATCTGTCAAATGAACCCTGCCCTAAGCATGCTGAAATGCAGACTGATTCTGATGAAAGTACCTTCCCATGTCTGCATGATATCTTCCTCCACCAGAAAAGAAACACAAGCTAGCAAACCTGGCTTAAGAAACACTAAGAAAGAGAAAGCAGGAAGAAGTTCTAATGTCCTTGAGTTTCAAGATATTTGACTAGAATAATACCCACAATTTCCATATAAGCAGCATTAATAAAGTAGAAATAAATTTGGAATTCAAGACCAGGCAACTATATTAGAAAGCATTTATTGCTTTTTTGTTCTTCCTGGGCCTATATTTTAAACACAACCTCATGTTGAGTGCCTTATTTATGTCACAGAACACATAATACATTTGACACAGCTGTTTATGACAGCATGTTAATGAGCATATGTGCCCATTATCACAAATAAATAATCCACTTAGTCTGCAACAAGGAGGTTATGACAGTCTTCAATGCTGTGAGTACATAGATCAATATTTCTTTAACACAATTACCCTTGTAGTTTGCTGGCAATTTGAGCCTTTTGTACTCTTTATAACAATTACATTTTGAATATATGGCTCTGAGATATAGATATCTCACTGCTTTAAGCAACTTGCATTAGGGATTAGTTTTACAGAAAAGATGGATCCTGGTGAATCAAGATAATTGAGAAATAGAAGATATGATTCCATTAGTCTCCATTTCTATGTTTCAGCTCATATTAGTGATAGTGGCAGGAGGCAAAAAAATTCCCAGGCAGACAGGGGCGGGTCCCCAGTGAAACCCAACCTTCAAGCCAAAAATAGCCTGAAGCCTGAAAACTGGGCTGCTGGTCCTGGATGGAGTCTGTGACCAGAGTGAGAACGTCTATTCCTGTTTGCCTGTTCTTTCCTGATTGGTTCTTTCTGAATAATTCCTTTTTTTTTTTTCTTTTTTGAGGGGGATGGAGTCTGGCTCTGTCTCCCAGGCTGGAGTGCAGTGGTGCGATCTTGGCTCACTACAACCTCCGCCTCCTGGGCTCAGGTGATTCTACTGCCTTAGCTTCCTGAGTAGCTGGGATTACAGTCATGGCGACCAAGGCTGGCTAAGTTTTGTATTTTTAGTAGAGATGGACATGTTGGCCATGGTTGGCCAGGTTAGTCTGTTTGCCTCAGCCTTCCCAAGTGCTGGGATTACAGGGATGAGCCATTGGGCCCAGCCTGAATAATGCTTTTTAAGCAATAAAATGTTGCCTTTTCCAAGGCTACCTACAGCCTGCACCTCCCCCATTCTGATCCTATAAAAACTCCAGATTCAGCCACACCTGGGGACTACCCACTACAGGTCCCCTCTCCACTGAGAGATGTTCTATCACTCAATAAAACTTGTCTCCACCTTGCTCACTCTCCAGTTGTGCAGATAACCTCATTGTTCTTGATGTAGGACAAGAAGCTGGGATCCACTGAACAGCAGGTGCAAAAAGAGCTGTAACACTGTAGCCCTCCCACCCTCCACTGATACCAAGTGGCCACCTAAGGTGACAGGAAGCAGCAGTGGGGCCAGGCCAGCCCAAGAGCTGCAGGCCAGAGTAGGGCAGTAGGACTGAATAAGCTGTAATATGGAGGAGCTAAAACACATTCCTGCCCACCCCCTGCCTCGTTGGCTGTGCTGCATATGGTGAGAAAGAGAGAAGAGCTGCACCTCTTCTGGAGGCCCAGACCTTGGGACTCCCCGAGCCAGAGCTCTGACACACCCTTGTTTGCTGAACTATGGGAACAAACAATGACATGCTGTAACACCCCTTTGGGGCTCTGTGGTTGCTGATGTCTCCAAGTTTTCTGAGTGTCACCATGTTCCCCTGGTCCAGACACCAGCACCCAAGGCAGAAGCTTCTTTCAATATGTCTGGTCCAGCTGCCACCACACAAGGAACCAGCACCTGTGCTGGCACCTAAAACTGCCCGCCCCACCGCAGCAGCTGGCGCACCTGGCTGTGTCTTGTGGCTGGACCCCACATTCACTCACTCACACACCCCTCCCCGCTCCATGCCTGGCATGCCTGTGGTGGCATGGTATCTGGGGTGGTAGCTGAGTACAGCCTGTCAGGCTGAGTGGGCAGAACAAGTCCAGTGGTCAGCTCGGAGCCCAGTGAGGCCCAGGCGGGAGTGCTGCCTGTGGGAGATTTCCAGTTGGTGAAGCAGCGCTGAGAAAAATCCTGTGTCATTAGGCAGGCCTAAGAAATGCCCCACGGATACATTACACTGACATTGATTTTGGTTCCCCTCGACCCTTTCTCTTAGTGTACTAGTTCCATTTGGAGACATTTTGCCCACCAGTGTATAATTTCTTTCTTTTTTCATTTTTTTTTTTTTTTCTTCACAGAGTCTTGCTCTGTCGCCAGGCCAGAGCACAGTGGCGCGACCTCGGCTCACTGCAACCACCACTTCTTGGGTTCAAGCAATTCCCCTGCCTCGGCTCCCAAAGTGCTGAGATTACAGGCATGAGCCACCACGGCTGGCCATAATTTCTTAATATGAAATAATTTTATAAAATTACTTCATCCAAGGATTAATCTTAAATCAACTACACTGATTTAATGTATGAAGAGCAGAAGACAGATGATAAAACTGAAGAAGACAAAGAAGAGGTGGAAAAACTTTTGGGCCCGGGCGCGGTGGCTCAAGCCTGTAATCCCAGCACTTTGGGAGGCCGAGGCGGGTGGATCACGAGGTCAAGAGATCGAGACCATCCTGGTCAACATGGTGAAACCCCGTCTCTACTAAA
>NW_016107593.1:2045972-2050465 GCF_001604975.1 Cebus imitator
TTTTTTTTTTTTTTTTTAGTCTGTTTATTGATAGTTTGTAAGCAGATACCAAGATAGCAAAACCTTCCATACTTCCTGATGAGGATATAAAAGAAAGCTTACTCTTAAGGAGTAAACCAAGGAAAAAATGTTATTATCGATTTGTTTTAATTTTCTCAGACATAAATAAGCATCAGTGCTTCTCAATTTTGGTGTGTAACAGAATCTTCTGTAGAAACGCGCACACACACACACACACACACACACACACACACAAATACAAAGCCCAGGTGTTGTTCTATCTCAGTGAGGCTGTTTTCTTTACTGGCTCCCCAAGCGATTCTAATATATACCAAAGTTTAATAAGTCTATGGTTTCATATTTACACAAGATAACACTATGATGTGTTACTCCATAATAACTTCTTTTTAAAAATAATGTGGTTGTTTACTCAATGGTACATTCTTTTTACTTATTAGAATTGAATCATTTTTTTATTCCTGGAGTCTGTTAACTGTCAGATTCTCTTTATTGGAATTTATTGTCATGACAAACACTTAGATAAATAGTGATTTTGTCAATTCATGCTGAATACTCTTGGTTTAGGAACTTCATGTTATCTGTTATTTTTAAAGAATAGTCCACGTACCATGATCAAAAACAGTCAGTAAACCATGCATATCAGGAATAACACTGCCAAGGACATTTCAAGTTTATATTAATTGAGTATCTATATGTAGAGAATAGTCTTAATATATTTTAGAAACTCATCAAAATGATCAAATAGTACAAATGTTTCTCTAAGCTTAAGTCCCCTTGTGTTTGCTCTCTTTATCATATTCTTGTTAGCTCCAAAGACTGTTCAGTCACAGAGGCAAACTAACTGAAAATGGGGTTTTTAAGGTATGACATTTTATCTACAATCTCAAACACTGTTAAGTGTAAAAAATAATTCTCCGTGGAGTCAGAAATCTCTTTCCATGTCCAAAATGTAAAAGCTTCTGGTTAAGGCAATATAAGCTCAAAATGAAATTTATAAAAAGTAGCATGGAAGTGGGGGGAAAAAGCTCCTAAAAGATTGTGAGATTAGAAAATGTCATACAAATCCCCATAGAATTTGCTATGCATATTTTTTTGCTTAAAATTACACAAATGTTAATTTTGGGATGGTTAGAGTTTCTGATGATCACTGAATCTTCATATCAACCCAGAAAACCATGCCACCATCATCTCTTAGAAACAGATGCTATCACATTTGCTTCTTTTTGTTTAAGACTAATAAAGAGACCTCCATTGAGGGAAATGAAAACAATTATATGAATGATGCAATATAATCTACTTTCAGTTTATTTAATATCGATTACATGTGCAACTGTAACTCTGGTCTTTAGCCGTGGAAAAAAAAATATAATACTTGTGAGGCAATGCAATGGAGCAAGAAATTTAAGAAACAAAAACAAGCAAACATGAATTAACCGAATCCATAAGCGTATGTTAATGTCTCTGGGTTTGGTTATATCAGAATACAAATTCTGAAACAGTGGTTCTCAAAGTATGGTCCCGAGACTAGCAACAGCAGCACCTCCTGGGAACCTGCTGGAAATGCATAATGTTAAGTAGAACAATGGTTGTTAGAGGCTGGCAAGGGTGAGGAGGGGATAGAGAGAAGTTAGTTAAGGATTACAAAATCACGGTTAGACAGGAATAGTAATTTCTAATTCTCTGTAGCACTGTAGGGCGACTAAAGTTAACAACGATTTAATATATATTTTCAAACATCTGGAAGAGATGATGTTGAATGTTCCCAACACAAATAAATGATAACTTTTTGAGGTGATATATATGCTAATTACCCAGATTTGATCACCAAACCTTATAAATGTGTGCAACTATTATGTGTCACTTAAAAAAAATTGGCCTGGCACAGGGGCTCACGACTGTAATCTCAGCATTTTGGGAGGCCGAGGCAGGCGGATCACAAGGTCAAGAGATTGAGACCATCCTGGCCAACACGGTGAAAGCCTGTCTCTACCAAAAATGCAAAAATTAGCTGGGCGTGGTGGTGTACGCCTGTAGTCCCAGCTACTCGGGAGGCTGAGGCAGGAGAATTACTTGAACCCGGGAGGTGGAGTTTGCAGTGAGCCAAGGTCAAGCCACTGCACTCCAGCCCAGAGCCTGTTGACAGAGCGAGACTCTGTCTCAAAAAAAAAAAAAAAAAAATTAATTAATTAATTAATTTAAAATGAACATCTAGGCCCTGCACCATACCTACCCAATCAGAAACTGGCAGTAGAGCCCAGCAATCTTTACTTTACAAGGTCTTCCAGGGAACTCTCATGTTAACTAAAGCTCAAGAACTTTGCTCTAAAAGCTCTGGTAGTGTGGATTGGAGCAAGGGGGTTCTTATGTCCCTTGGACTGTCTTGTCATGATTTTGCATGTTTAAGGAATTTATGTAATTTGGGTTGATTATTTTTCTAAGTTAGTAGGTAAAGTTAGAAGGATAATCTAGAAAGGCAAATAATTGAACACTTATTTCAACACATATTTTATTAATATTTATTATATATTCCTCTTTGAAAGGCTGAAGTGAAGAAAGGATCAAGAAAGAGGGCTACTGTTTATAATACCTAATCTTTTCTCTATTACAATCAGCACACGGTTTGGTCCCCAGATGGCCTTACCCCCATTAAGCAAAATTAAACTTCCATGGTCATTAGACATTTAGAATACTCCTTGAAATATTCGCAATTCTTTACATAGTGGGCTATAAGAGGATTTCTTGTAAACAGTAACAATAGCTACAATCCTCTTCCACAAGAGGATTCTTTATCACATTGCCTTCCTTTTCTTCCATTTTAGTTCCATAATTGTAGTCTTTTAAAACATCAGTGCTCTAGATATTTACCTGGCTGATCTGTTCCTTAGTCTAGTTTAGCCTCTAGATGGGAAAATCACAATAGCCATTTACTGTACTGGAGCCTGAGGGTGCGGTGTGCTTTCTGTATTTCCCATTAATAGAAGACTTTAACTTCAGCTACACCAGAGAGAAAAAGTGTACACTCACCAAAGGACAAGTATCTATGACACTGGGGTTTCTGTGAAGCACTGGTGCCATTTTATTTAGTTTGATAAGACATTAAAAAAATATTGTCAGAACATGTCATATTTTTAAAAGATTACCTCCATTCCTCAGTTGCCAGAGACTAATATTTTAAAGTCATTTAAGACAAATTTTTATTAATAAAAAATAAAAAATCAGAAATGAATTGAGTTTTGTAAAATTAATTCCTGAACTTAAATAATGTTAAAAAAAAAAAAAAAAGTCCTGCCAGGAAAGAAAAGGTATGTATTTTACTGTGAGAATTTATTAAGGGTCATTAAAACATAGGGAAGCTATGGATGAAATTTTAAGTGAAAAATTTAAAAGGAAAAGTCAAAGTTCACCCTCATTAGAGTTGCCAGATTTAGCAAACAAAAATTAAGGACACAACTTATACTTATTGCAATTTCATATAAAAAACAAATTTAGTACAAATTTTGGTATAAACATGTCCTAAATTCTTATACTAAATAAATATTGCATAAGATCAATTTATACTAAAATATTATTTGTTATTTATTCAAAATCAAATATAACTGAGCATACTGTATCTTCTCTAGAAAACCTACCTTCCATGAAATTCTCTCTTAAAACCATAGCTAAAGTAAGCAACTAGCAAATAAATTACTACTATGCTCCTCAGTTGTCACATATCTATAGAAGGGTAAGTTCTTGGAAAGCTAGCATCACTGAATCAGGAAAAGTGATTTTAGTGTCAGGACATTTGCTGACCTAGTGCAACACCCACCAAATCTTCTCACCAAAAGGGTGCTGAACCAATTTGCCCTTGACACCGTGATTCTACTTCTTCTTATCCATTTACAAGGAACTAAATTTGGAAATATAAAGGTAAGATGTGGAGTTCATGAAGCAACTGTCCCAGCTGAAATCTGTTAGTGAGCCTATACAGAGGCTCCACATCTGACATTCTGAGCACATGGCAACTTCCACAAAGCTCAAGAAGCTTTGCAGAGATCTGAGGTTTTTAAAGGGCAAGAAGCGTGTGCCCCAGGCAACTACCTCAGTGTCTTCTGGCTAAATCCAATGGTAAAGAACAGTAATAAGGGCCACGTTGGAGTGGGGGAGTAACTTCCTCATTCCTTTCCTGCTCCAAGAGCTAACTCTCTAAACCGCAGTTTGATGTTGCTGTGTGATACTGGTCAAATTGTAAAGAAATTTTTTTTTCCAACCCAACAAGTAACATTTCCGGACATCTAAGTTATCATTCCCAGGACTCATACAAAATTAACACTAAAAAGAGAAACTTTGAGGGCCGGGCGCGGTGGCTCACGCCTGTAATCCCAGCACTTTGGGAGGCCGAGGCGGGTAGATCACGAGGTCGAGACCATCCTGGTCAAAATGGTGAAACCCCGTCTTTACTAAAACTACAAAAAATTAGCTGGGCATGGTGG
>NW_016107593.1:2050641-2055740 GCF_001604975.1 Cebus imitator
CCCTGAGTTTGAGCCTTCTTCCCTCTCAGTTTGACAAAATGTAAGCTAGCTTTCTCTTCTGTGGTGCTTTTCATCAGTCTTTCTCTAAGTAGACAGAGGGATGGCATTTTATAAATGCAGAACTGTCAACTAAAACACTAAGAAGTGTTCTTGTGAGTATTTACAAAAAGTGTGATTTAAGGAGTACCCGGTGCATGGAATCATCTTCATTTTGATGGCAGCCACGTAGGGAAACTTTGGAGATGCCATTAATTGTGGAGTGACCGATCAACTTTTAGAAACCTCTTATCAAGTTATCCATATTTACTGTATACAATATAAAAATATGAACATAAAACCGTATATTATAATAATTGTTCATAACCCTGCTTATCCAGTAAGGATCACTTTAACAGAAACTGTTAAAGTTTCTATGTGTTTCCTTCCAGGAAATTATTTATTTCTTTATTTATAAAGATTTGCTTTATTACCCACATGCTTGTGACCACATTTTATATTCAAATTTGATTCTTGTTATTGTAAGGATCCTTCTATACCCATTCTTAATTGGATGTTTTCCATTAGTTTTCTCAAAGAAGAACTCATTTGTAATATATGTCATACTTTTCACTCCTACTTGGAAAACTGCTTGCTTTTTAGTGGCACATTTATTGTAGCACTTTGTCAGTAAGCCTATTAAGTTTGAAATTTTGCTTTAAAGGCCAAAGAAAAAATACTGCATTGACAAAATGCAATTGAAATAATAAACTTTGTAATATTATTCTGTTTTTAGTGTAATGCTTATTGGTGTAGAAGATCTTAAAAATATCTTCATGCATTTCTTCATCCATCTAATATTTATGGAGCACCGATTGTATCAGGCATTATTCAAGGCTGAGAATAATACAGTAAAACAAACAGCCTAATATTCCCTATTGTTCTAGGTTTTATATTCTAGTAGGAAGGAACAGACAATAAAGAACTAACTGAGCAAATATGTACGATGTCAGAAGAGACTAAGTACTATAAAGGAAAATCAAGAGGGAAAGGGAGAAGTTGCAGGATTTGGAGAAGGTTTCGTTGAAGAGCAAAGACTTGAATATTGTGAAGAAGGATATGGTTGTAGTCTGCTTACACCACCATAACAAAATACTATAGACTGGGTGGCTTAAAAAAGATGTATTTCCCACAGATTTAGAAGCTGGAAAGTCCAGGATCAAGGTGTTAGCAAGGCAGATCTCATTCTCATACCTCTTTTCTTGGCCAGTAGGTAGCCACTATCTAGCTGTGTGCTCACATGACCTCTTCTTTGTTCATGGGGAGACAGAGAGCTCGGACGTCTTTTCTTTTTCTTATAAGAAAAGTAATCCTCTCATTGGGGCCTTACCTTTATGACCTGGTCTAGCCCTAATTATCTCTCCAAAGTCTTCCCTCCTAAAACTGTAACATTGGGAGTTAGGATTTTGACCCATGAAATCTGGGGGATGCAAACTCTCAATTCATCACAGACATGGAGCAGGTATATAAGGAAAGAATTCCACAGGGAGAGGATGCTAAGTCACACAGGCAGGTGTGACCAGCCCATCCCAGGAATAGCAGAGAAGCCTGCAACTGGGTTGGACTGAATGACAGAGTTCCAGCAAGCAAGGTCTGAGAGGTCACAGTGAGGTTGCAGAGGCAAATGAAAACATTTTGCTTTAACTCTGACAAATTTCCAGAAGAGTTTCAATGAGGAGAGCATAAAGACCCAACTTATGAAAGCAGTAGTTGTCAATGGAGGAGGAATTTTGTCCCCCAGGAAACATCTGGCTGTGTCTGGAGGCATTTCTGGTTGCCACAGCTGAGAGGGGGCTACTGGCATCCACTGGGTAGAGGGATACAGCACATCCTACAGTGCACAGGTCAGGCCCTCACAAGAACAAATTACCCATCCGAAAACATCAGTAATGGTGAGGTTGAGAAACCCTGTTTTAAAGGATCATTCTGGTTGCTGCCTTGAGAATAGAGGTCATTGGAAGAAGCAGAGAAACCAGATTGGAGGTGATTTCTATTGTTCAGGTGAGAAATTATGAGATTTGGCCTAAGGTATTACAGTACAGGTGGTGAGAAATGGTCATATTTAGGACCCATTTTTAAAGATAGAGTATGGTTTTGAGGGATGAGATGTGGGCTGTTCAAAAAAGAAAAGAGCCCCAGATGACTCCAAGGAGATTAACAGGGCAATTTATGTAATTTATATGAAAAAAGAAGGCACTTTCTATTGCAAAAGAAAGCTCCCAGCACCAGGGGTCAGGAGACCTGAGTTCTTTGTCTGATCTGCCCCTCATTAGCTTTCTAAATGGGGGCTACACCACTGGGAATCAATTCATTCATTAATAAAACAAGGAGGCTGGACTAGATAACTCTGAGGCATCTTCAGCTCTAATATTAAAGTCTGTGAGTTCATACCTATTAACTTTGCTACTTACGGAAAAAAAAAATTACCTTCAAATTTAGGAGGGAATTTGTCATACTAAGAGATTTGCTATAATCACTCTCATCAGTTTATCACAGGCTGAAACAAGACCACAAAGAGTGCAGTTACTGAAGGTGCCAAGAGACCAACAACCTACCTCATTATCCATAAAATAGAGAGTCTAATCTTTTCTCCTGAAGATAAAAGACTGCAGAGGTCACTCTGCTGACAAAGCATGAACTGCTTTATTATGATTCATGAGAAATGAAGTATTCGTCTTGTGGAAACTCCTATTACAAATATGAAGGATTAATTCCACAAAGGTCTGACAGGTGCAGGCAAAACCTTAAAAATTCAGCAAACCACATGGTTGACATTGTGGCAAAATGTCTGATGTTGGGACTCATCTGTGATAAAACATTTGTATTATAATGAGTCCAATTTTCTCAAGATAGAGGCCAAATAGTGGTTTTCATTAAATGCTGTCATTCATTTTGTCATGATATTTGCTGTATCTTGTCTCAACAGAAAGGTGATATTTTTCTGCTTAGCCCATGTATGGTATCAAGAAGGAAAACCCACAGTGATAACAGAAATGTCAGCTTTGGAACTAAGTACCAGTGAGCTTTAAACTGCTCATGAGATCAGCATTTATTAAATGACCTTCTCAAATAATTTGTTTTATAGATGGTGATTTAAGCTCCATAGGAGATGACTTGGGGAGCAAGAATGAAGTCTCTCTAGAAGGTCAGAACTGTAAGGGAATTTCCAACATCTATACGTGCAACATATTTGTAGTCGAATGTGAACTTCAAGGAGGGAGGACCTATTTGTGTGTCTTCACCTGAAGGAAACTAAAAGATGGAGAAACATGCATGTCTCTACGTAAAAGGGCTTACTACATGCTGGAGTTGGTTGTAGCAAATTCTGAAAATATTCTAATTAGAGCCTTTCCTAGAAAACATATTCAGGACCCATTTTAAAGATAGCATCAATAGGGTTTATGAGGGATTCTATGTGGGTGGTTCAAGAAAGAAAGAGCCCCAGATGTTTCTAAGTAGATTAATAGAGAAATTTTTATGATTTATATGATAAAAGGAAATACTCTCAATGGCAAAAGAAAGCTCTTGGTTAGTACCTTGGACCCATCATACTAGCAAGCAGGGGCCAGTGCCGAAGGCATTCACATGGCCTCTGACATGGTGCAATTTCCTGTAGTACCGTAGAGCTAGTAATACATTTTAAGCCAAATAGTAAATGTAAATTCTCAACAGGTTCTCCTTTTGCAAAATGAAAACAGTAGACACAGGACTGTGTAGAGATAGAAAGTCTTCGCTGAATAGCAGTGACAGACTCAGCTCTCAGAAGTGACAGCCCTTTATTGTACCTGTTTTGTGGCTCTGATCTTCCTGTGGCATATCGTATTTTTGAAAATTTCTACCCTATTATGTTGCAAACTCCAAGGTAGCAGACATGAATCATATTTGTTTATTTCATATGACCCCTGGTAAACCTTGCCTATTTCAGAGGCATTTGACAAATGCCTGATGAATAACCAAACATAGATAGACAAAAACAAATAATTTGGGAAAAAAATTCTTCAGTGAAAAGAAATCATAACATATGTTTTAAAAAGTGGACCTAATTCTGCTAGGTTGGCTATGAATGACTGAGACTACTCAGTACAGTCATGAACTGCATAATAATTGCATTTTGGTTAACGACAGACTGCATGCACGACAGTGGTCTCATAAGATTGTAATGGAGCTGAAAAATTCCTATTGCCTAGTGACATCACAGCCATTGTCATATAGTAGAGCCACACATGACTCACGCGTCTGTGGTGATGCTACTATAAACAAACCTACTGTGCTGCCAGTAGTATAAAAGTCTAGTTCATGAAATTATGTATAAAACGTAATACTTGATTATGATAATAAATGACTATGTTGCTGGTTTATATATTTACTATAGTAAACTTTTTAATCATTAGAGTAGCTCATGCTACTTATAAGGAAAAAAGTTAGCTGTAAAACAGCCTCATGTAAGTGTTTCAGGCGTTATTCCAGAAGAAGGCATTGTTATCATAGGAGATGACAGCTCCATGTATGCTGTTGCCCTTGAAGACCTTCCCGTCTGCAAGATGTGCAGGTGGAAGGCAGTGATATCGATGATCTTGACCCTGTGTAGGCCTAGGCTAACGTGTGTCATAGTTTTTAACAAAAAATTTAAAAAGTAAAACAAAACAAAACAAAAACATTTAAATAAAAATGCTAATGAAATAAGGATATGAAGAAAGACAATATTTTTGCACAGTTGGACAATTGTCTTTTAAACTAAATATTATTACAAAAGAGTCAGAAAGTTGAAAAATAAAAAATTAGGCCAGGTATTGGTGGCTTGTACCTGTAATCAAAGCAGTTTGGGAGGCTAGGGCAAGAGAATCACTTGAGGTCAGGAGTTTAAGACTAGCCTGAAAAACATGACAAGACTCCCATCTCTACAAAAACATTTTTTTTTTAAAGTTAGCCATGTGGGGTAGTGTGCACCTGTAGTCCCAGCAGGTTAAGGCAGAAAGACTGCTTGAGCCCAGGAGGTTGGGGCTGCAGTGAGCCATGTTTGTGCCACTGCACTCCAGCTTGGTTGACAAAGTGAGACCTAGTCT
>NW_016107593.1:2055785-2082950 GCF_001604975.1 Cebus imitator
AAAAAAAAAAAAAAAAAAAAAAAAAAAAAAAAAAAAAAAAAAAAAAAAAAAAAAAAAGAGAAAGAAAAATTAAAGGATTATAAAGTAAAAAAGTTACAGTAAGCTAAGATGAATCTGTCATTGAAGAAAATATTTTTTAAAATAAATTTAGTGTAGCCTAAGTGTATAGTGGTTATAAAGTCTACAGTAAGCAGGGTGATTTCCTAGGCCTTCACATTCAGTGACCACTTACCCATTGACTCACCCAGAGCAACTTCTAATCCTGTAAGCTCCATTCATAGTAAGCGCCTTATGCAAGTGTATCATTTTTAATCTTTTGTACAAAATGTTTACTGTGGCTTTTCTATGTTTTGATACACAAATATGTTACCTACAATAACTGCCTATAGTATCCACTACAATAACATGCTATTCAGGTTTGTAGCCTACAAGTAATAAGCTACACCATGCAGCCAGAGTGTGTAGTCAGCTCTACCATCTAAAAGTTGTGTGAGGATACTCTATGATGTTTGCACAATGACAAAATCACCTAACTACACATTTCTCAGAATAATCCTCATCATTAAGCAAGATGTGCCTGTATTACTGTCAATAAAAACCATGCTTATCAGTATCTATACTGATAACATTTCCTGTCATATTTTGAGACAGTTGTAAGGCAAACTTTCTGTCAAGGGCCATTTAGTAAATTTTTTTAGCTTTGTGGACCAAGAGGCAAAATTGAGAATAGTATATGGATACTTATGTTGCCATTTAAAAGACAACAACTTCAAAATGATAAATCACTATTACAAAAAAGGCAGAGGGCCAAATTTGGCCCTCCCCTGGGCTGTAGTCTGTCAACCCCTGTTCTGAGGTGATACTGCTGATTTGCAGCAAGGGGCATCCAAGCTCAGAGCTGGCATCTTATGTTAAGCTGTCCTCAACACTCCATTCCTTTTGGTAATAGATTTACCATTTACAGGCTTTAAAAGATTTGTCTGTTGGCTATGCATCCAGGTGAAGTTCTTCATTGCATTCATTCATTAATTCATTCACACTTATTATCCAATAACTACTAAATGTCTATTAGCTCTCTGGCTTCCGAATTCTCTCCAATACCCTCTACTCCAGGGCCACAGATCCTTTATTTCATTCCTCCCTACTCATCCGTCTTCACCACCTCTAGATATGACCACTGTGTCGAAGACTCCTAATCCCTGCTGTACCTGTTTCAGGGGCTTCACTAAATGAGTTCCAATTACCAGTGAAACATAAAACATATGCCATTTTCATATCACCCTGTCCTAAAAAGCTCCCACAGAATGAGAAAATGGTCTTACTCTGTTCTTTATCTTCCATGAAAAAATATTTAATATGAAGATTTCTTTTGTTTTCTTCTTGAAATAAAGGCAGTACAGTCTAGCCCACTCTGCTGTTGCACAGTAGAACTTTTCATTGTCTTTATAAGATGTCTGGGTAACCAGAAGTCCTGCAGAGCTAGGGAATTGCCAAAGCATCACCAGTGGTGTCTTGTGGGGTCTTGGAGTTGTTTAACCACATTTTACCATTCCTGGTTGTGCTTCTATCCAGCTGCTTTTCATTAATTTATCTTATTTGATCTTTAAAAAATTCCTTTCACATTGTCTCTAATTTTTAAAAAATCAGGAAGACTCAAAGCAAAGGCATAATCCCCTGAGCACCAGTTAGAAATAGCAAAGGCCTAAAATTTATCTAAATAATAAACAGCAAGTCCCCTTGAATGATAAGATTATAAAACCATTGATGGGTTCAAGTGTTGTCATAAAATGCTCAGAACTAAATTTTACACAATTTTCAGATAGAAAGCCAAAGTAAGGTCAGAAAATGTGCTCAGTTTATTGAGAATAATATACAAGTCTCCATCTCAAATGTGGATTCCCATAATTCATCAGCTGGAGACTTTTCATCAACATGTGACCCCAGACATGCACCTGCTTCCTCTTGTTCTGCCCCGCTGTGGGTTCTCTCCTAATACCTGTAGCTCTTTTAACCTCATATTACATCAATGTCAGAGAAGCTGGGGACTTAATACTTATCATGAGAACATAAAAAGAAATGTCACTGTTTGTTATGTAACATTTAAGACAGTGGAGTGAGAGAGGGCGACCCACCCTCAACCCGGGTGGGTACCGTCTAATAGCTGCTAGCATGAAAGCAAGCATGGAAAGAGGAGACTGGCTGAGTCTTCCGGCCTCCATCTTTCTCTCATGCTGGCTGGATGCTTCCTGCCCCTGAACATCAGACGTCAGGTTCTTCAGTGTTTGGATTCTTGGACTTACACCACTGATTTGCCAGAGCCTCTGGGGCCTTCAGCCACAGACTGAAGGCTGCACCAACAGCTTCTCTACTTTTGAGGTTTTGGGACTCGGTCTAGCTCCCTGGCTCCTCGGCCTGCCCATGGCCTGTTGTGTGACTTCACCTTTAACAGTGTGAGTCAATTCTCCTCGTAAACTCCCCCTCATTTATTAATCTATGTCATTAGTTCTGTCTCTTTAGAAAACCCTCATACATCATATAAATAGAAAGAGGAGCAAAGTAAGTGATCCTATGATACCCCAAATAACTTGGTGTAAAAATGACTTATTACACTACAGATTTTGTCAACCAGTGAGCCCTGGAGGGATGAGCCTAGGGTTAATACAGTGAGTGTTGGCAGGTGGGCCAAGAGAATGCCTGCAGCGGGTCTCCATGAAGACAGCCCCTCTGTGCTTCCAGCAACAAATCAGAAGACCCTGAGTGTCTGACATGGATGGAGCTGGTGGCGGAGAAGGAGGTCTCCTGAATGTTGGAGAGTTATACAAAATAAGAGAACCTTCATTTTCTCCTCAGGGCTATATCTAAATGATAAAAAAAAAGCCTGAATTTATTTCATATGATGGAATCTATGAAGAAACAAGGCATTCTCTCATAAGAATTTATACATATCGGGCCTTTCAAATTTTATGTCACCCAGAAAATATGTATTGATCTACCACATATATTTATATTTTATTTACTACTCTCAAAAGTTAAGAACTATACCTATAATTCTACTTAAGTTCCTTTCCATGTTAGGGCTTAGCAGTGTTGAACATGAAATAGATAATGGTAATTTTTTTTTTTTAAGCATTGAACAGTGTTAGTCTCAGGGAAGAAGAATATCTTTTCAGCCTTAACATAGTTGATGATCTAAAGGGTATAAAGGGAAAGGAGTGAACATTTTTTCCTTCCTTGAGTAATTACTTTCCACTGGGTCCAAAGCTTGGGTTGCTAGCTGCAGGCTTCAAGTCTTACTTATGGGACTGCAGGACCAGAGAAACTCATGACCAGACTCTGCAGATTAAAGGCATTCATGGATACCCACCTGGATACAAGATAATACCTCCTATATATAAAGTCAGTAACATAGTCAGCCAAGGTTTTAAAAGTACCTTTTAGAGGAAATTGCCACTGAACATCAGCCTGCCAATCATTTTTTGCCAACAATGTCAAATAAAGTACAATTTAACAAAAAAGTGTGTATGATACAGGGACAGGCTAATTATGACTTTTGCATTTTGCTTTTGACTAATTTCAAGCTAATCACTAGAGTGATCACTAGGATAATCATATTATTTAGTATATACTTCGGATGCTTTTGAGACTGAAAGGAGACTCAATTTATAATTAAGCCAGGACAATATGTAGGAACAGCAAAACATCTCATGTATCCCATAACTATATATACCTACTATGTACCCATGGAAATTAAAAAAACAAAAAGAATATATATATACTTTTAAAGTGTGTAAACTGGAATTGTTCTAGGCAACCTAAGATGTGTGGTCACCTACTTATTACTCTTTAAAGATGATATAGATGTTCATAATTACACTCTAGCTTGAAATCTATTCATTTTTACCCAATACTGATAAATCTTGTCAGGCATGAGAAATAGAATTAATTATATTGAAATATAGTATATACATTTCTATTTCTGAAATGTGTAATATATTCACATGCTTCTGGATTTTCAGTTAAACTTGAATTACAGAAAATCGTGCCTCTTTCTCATCTAAATGTTGTTTGCCCATTAATGAAAACTTCTTTAGGTGTGGATAAAAGGCCAATGTCTGCCAGATGCAGTGGCTCTCACCTATAATCTCAGCACTTTGGGAGGCTGAGGCAGGAGGACTGCTTCAGGCTAGCAGTTTGAGACCACCCTAGGTAACATAGCAAGAACCTGTCTTTACAAAAACATTTAAAAGTATCCAGTAGTGGTGGTACACACCTGTAGTCCTCACTACTTGGGGGACTGGGGTGAGAGGATCACTACAGCCAGCAGTCCGAGGCTGCACTGAGTTATGATCATGCCACTGTACCCCAGCTTGGGCAAGAGAGTGACATTCTGTCTCAAACAAACAACAAAAAAAAGGCCAGTGTTTATTGGTGTACCTCCTGACACTGACTTGAAAGAGATGGCTGCAGGCTGGTTATGTTGGCATGCTGCTGAAAATGAACTGAGACCAAATGATCAAAAATGTGATGAGTCTAAGTGAAGGAAACTGTGAACCAACAAATATCACCAAAGTATTGACTTCCTTGTCCATTTGCAAAGTGACTATGAAAAATGATGCATGAATCATGTTAGAAAGGACTGCAGACACTTAAACACTATTAACTCCACTGGTCTTGACCATGAAGAGCAATGGCAGAATGAGGCATGAGAGTTAGGATCACAGGAGAGAACCCTGCTCCATCACATTCAGTAACTCTCAACTCTAAGCCATTTTGCTTAATAGTGGTCAGTTTGATGCTTTGACACAGATAAATGTGTTCAGACAACCTCCCAGTCCAACAGTTAAGCATGGCTGTAGCTATAAACAGGAGACATTTACAGAAGATTGACTTGGCATTTTTGGTGACATTAATTATTACTCACATACAACACTATAAAAAATTTACATAGTCTAATGGATTTTCAACTGACCACATCACAACAGCAGAAAAGTCACTACTAGATAAACACTGATTACATATTTGAACTTCTTCTAAGAGGGAAGAACAAATGAACTAATACTTTAACCTATTACATGATTCAATTTCCAACAACCTGATTATTGTTATGTTGATTTTAGAAAGGAGGAAACTGAGGCTGAGGACTGTGACAAATTATAATTGGCCCAAAGAATAAGTTCGAATTTGAAATATATTGGACTTCAATCTCCATTTCTGACAGACTTACTTCTCTATATCAGAGGTCTGCAAACTTTCTTCTGCAAAGGGCAAGATAACTACTTTTAGCTTTATGGATCAACTACTCTACTTTGCTATTGTAGCAGGAAAGCAGCCGTAGACAGTGGGAAAAGAAACGGGCATGACCACATATTCCCACCTTGCCCCCTGCTCTAGAGTAATCATCAGAAATGAGAGCAAATACACATAAATGGAGTTACATAACATACTAATAGTTGTGAATATCTTATCATGATTGTGCTGTAATTCCTTCAGTGAATAAATCCTGGGTAGGACACCATTAATGTTTATTTTAGCATTCCCTACTTCTTCAAAGCCCTTCTCCCTGGTTATCCAGTGCCTTCAGAGTGCTACTAGTGTTCTCTCCAATCCAAGCCTGCCCTTCCTGGCTGAGTCTTAAATTCTAAACACCTTTTTCTTCTGCTTCTTATTTTTAAAATCTATTCAAAATTGCATCACTTAGTGGGTATGTATGGGAGGAATCACTAGCTTTTACCCATATTTATGGATGATTAGCTAAAACAACTTCATATGGCAACCACAAGCATTAGGGTAGTCCAGTGGAAGTCTAGGCTTCCTTAAATTTAACACCCACTTATTGAGTCTCCATGTCAATATTGGGAGTGGGAACTTTTCTAAAATAGCAATGTATATATAAAGCCATAAAAATATTTAGGTTCCAGTCATTCCACTCCTAAGAAGCTATCTCAGCAAAATAATTCAATAGAACAAAAATTACTGTATATACAAAAATAGTGCTCATTAAAATATTTGCTATCATAGCAAATCCAGACAGATAGAAACACTGATTGTCTGACATTAAGGAAATAAGTAAATCACAATGCATCATATATAGGAAATAATCAAAAGTATCACTGTGAAGACAAGGAAGAAAATGCTATAATATACATGTAACTGTGGTAGATCTGTGGGTGGGTTTTTGGGGATTTAACAGTTCCTTCCTGCTATACCTCAAATAATGTCATAAAGTCAACCACTGATTACATATGAAAGATCACTATACTGGGCTGGGCATGGTGCCTTACGCCTGTAATCCCAACACTTTGGGAGGCCAAGCAGGTGGATCACCTGAGGTCGGGAGTTCAAGACCAGCCTAACCAACTGGAGACACCCTGTCTCTACTAAAATACAAAACAATAGCCAGGTGTGGTAGCAGGCACCTGTAATCCCAGCTACTCGGGAGGCTGAGGCAGGAGAATTCCTTGAATCTGGGAGGCAGAGGTTGCAGTGAGCTGAAATCATGCCATTGCACTCCAGCCCAGGGGACAGTGTGAGACTCTGTCCCACAAAATAAAAATAAAAATAAAGAAAAGAAAAGAAAGATAACTATACTGTATTAATATAGTATGGTTCTAATATACTATGTCTATGAATAAATGCTTATATATGTAAAGAGAAAATACTTTTTGGCTTCCCTATCCGAAACCCTTTCACTATGGAAGGAGACATGCTGAAACCACTGCATAGACAAGGCCTCTGTCATATGACTATCTCTTTTGTAACCATTAACTACACCACCTCTGAAAGAAAGGCTTGCAACAGCATTTTCTTTTTGTACATTTTTTTCCTTTCGTTTTGAAGCCTCCTCCCTCATTCCTCAGAGGCCGGTTAGCAATGCAATAAATTAATTTGTACTTTGAAGTGAACTCTTTAATCCTTTTTGTTCTCTCACCTCCCAATCAAACATATACTCTCATATTTGCATGTATTAACATAATGAAACATTAATTACACAGTGTCTAGGATAGGACAAGCAAAGCGCTTCAATCAATCTCAATAACTCGCATCAGGAAGGTGAAAAACGCTGCCCGGCCTTATCAGGACCACATAATAGACGCAAACACACGCTCAGTGCCTGTGGTGCGTGTGATTTATAGCTAACATCTGAAAACAAAAGGCAGAAAATTATAAGGAGACTAATCAATAACAATTATCTTAATGATAGATGGACAAATTTTATTCTTTTATTGGGTGATATTGTCAGTTTAGTGGTTTGTTTGCAACAGGATATAATGATTAAGCAGGCTTCTCTAGAAAACCAATGAAGTCTGAAAATGCCTAATTCCTGGGGTGCAGTGTGTTACTGCATTATCCGATTTCCCTCAAGAAACTGTAATGTTCATCAGAACCAGTAACTTCCAAGGCCTCATTCATCGTCCTTCTGTGAGGACTAGGTCAAATATCTCAACTCTTAAAGATTCCAGTTTGTCTTCCAGGTCTCTCCCCACATATAAATGTTCATCTGCTTAAGAAGATTTGAATTCAGCCAGTGTCAGCCTGAATGGCCACGCTGTGTTCATAGGCAGCATCAGTTCTGATTGAGTGTCACTGAACGGTGCCAGTCGTTAACTATATAAAATGAGTACACAAGGGTTCCATGTTTGGAACACAGGATTTACAGACACCTGCAATAGTTCACATACATTGCAAGAGTTTTTTGCAAATATCAACTATGGTGATACATAGGTATTTCTTCTTAGAACCATGGTAGATCAATAAGACAAAAAGAAAAGAGAATGACAAAGTAGGCTGTTGCATTCCTCAAAGATCATGCATCTAGACTGAGGTTTCTCAATGGGGGCACTGTTGACATTATGGGCTGGATAATTCTTTGTTGTAGGGGGCTGACCTGTGCATTATAGGAAGTCTAGTATAGTCTGGTCTTTATTCACTAGATGCCAATACCTTTCCCTTCTTCCTCTCTAGTTGTGACCATCAAAAGCGTTTCTATGGCCTGGTATGGTGGCCCACACCTGTAATCCTAACACTTTGGGAGGCTGAGGCAGGTGGATCACAATGTCAGGAGTTCAAGACCAGCCTGGACAAGATGGTGAAACCCCATCTCTACTAAAAATATAAAAATTAGTCTGGCGTGGTGACGGGTGCCTGTAATCCCACCTACTTGGGAGGCTAAAGCAGAAGAATTGCTTGAACCTGGGAGGCGGAGGTTACAGTGAGCAGAGATTGCCCCGCTGCACCCCAGCCCAGGCAACAGAGAAAGACTCTTCATTAAAAAAGAAAGAAAGAAAGAAAGAAAGAAAGAAAGAAAGAAAGAAAGAAAGAAAGAAAGAAAGAAAGAAAGAAAAGAGAAAACAATTGTCAAGGGAATGATGCTTTGTTTGGGCTCTCTAGATTTAGGCATGATCACAAAGCAAGAGAGTAACAAACAACGGTAAAACAGAACACCAAATTCAGCCCTACCTACTGCCCATTTCAGTGAAGCTTACTTTTCTGTCTTCTAATACTTTTATTCAAAATAGAGATCATGCTTATATTTTTTAAAAAGAACCTAAACAAATTCATTTGTTAAAATCCAATTTTCCTGAATTTGACGCTATAGGGAGCCAGGTCTTACAAGCACATGATTTTTTATTTGTTTTCAGAGCCCATTAATATTTCTAATCACTTCTCCAAATACACACTATTCACATAGATTCCTGGAGATTCTGGAGACCACTCTGCCCTTTTGACAGCTGTCCAATCCTTGTTTGCATGAAAGATGCAACAAGTCAATGAAATCATCCTTCAGGACTCTAGGCACTGTCAGCTTTTGGCTATGGAGACTCATTCATCCGGAGGCTCTCAGTTGGGCTCTTTCATAACTGATATGTTAGCTTGTGCATTCCTGCAATAGCTCATGTGAGTACAAAATAAAATGACATAACAGAGGTGTATTATAATGCTCTACATCCAGAGAGTCGGATGACCTGCCTGCCAATACACCACAGTATGTTCCCATTTACAATGCATCTATCTTAACAAAGAGTTGAGGAAATGATCTCTCCTAAGGGTTGTATACTTGTCTCTTTTCATTGCCTCTCAGCATTCCTGGAAGATGCATCAAAATATAATGATCTTTATATTTTCATGTATAGCAATCTTGGGAGAAGAAAGGCAAACTGCTTTGCCCTAAGAGATGGAGCACATAAGCAATAACAATACAGGGAGAAATCTTCAGTCTGCACACTCGGTGAGAAATCTCCTCAATGCTTCTATCCTTGAAGTGCCTTTGATAAGATAAAGAAGTTTATTTCTAAGGCCACGGGGAGTGAATAATTTATAACAGTAACAACTACTGAATGATTTTTAGTAGCTTATTATCTCTTCACATAGTTTTCTATTTTATTCATTAAGAAAGTGGGGGGGGAGGAGGGGGGAGAGAGAGAGAGAGAGAGAGAGAGAGAGAGAGAGAGAGAGAGAGAGAGAGAGACGGGGCCCACAATCATAATTAGACAGGAAAGGCAATTCCCTAATCAATAGAAAATTTATGTTGTTTTATGGATACACACAAACACTCTGAAAAAAAAATTCCTTTAGTTTGAGCCAAGCACTGACCAAGAATTGGGAAAAAAATTTGTACATCATTAGGTGGATAAATTGTATCACTATAATGAAATGGGATGGTTGGGAAAATAAACAGCTAATTCATTGCAAATGCAAAACCACTCTTTCTCTATAAAATGAAAGCCACAATAAAGCTGATGGGCCATGGGTTATGAATACATTGTTCTGGGTTTTCAAAACCCAAAGATATTATAAAAACCATAATCCAAACATAACCAAACCATAAAGCATCCAATAACAAATGTGTACATTTCAGCCCTGCCATTCCAGACGGCATGACCAGCAAAATCCCCCCGTCATGCTCTCCTGACCAGCTGTATTTGGTTACACTTCATGAAAAGTCACAGCTTACAGGTATCATTTTCCTTCAATTCACTGAATTTCACAATTTCAACATAAAGAAATTAAAATTCAAAAATAAATAAATAGAAATATCTCTGGGTCATAAACTCGCAAGCTCAGCAGTTTTAATGTTTAAAACAAATGTTTAATGTTCAACTGCAGGATTAGGTGATATTACAAACTTGGATCATTTTCTTCTATGAGATGAACAAAGAAAATAAGAAAAGGAAAAGCAATCAATGTTGCAGGATCCTGAAAGTCTGTTATTCATTACAATGACAGCTTCATGTTGAAACATAAGTCCTTATCCGAACTCTTGGAAACTTTCTAATTTATTAGCCAAGTACAGTCTCAGAAAAATAAGAAATTTCCCATTGAACATATTACAAAAAAAGTATTGGTCAGTCACAAATATTTTATGAAAACTAGTACTATTTTCATTATCCAATGATAGTAAATAGCTGAAAGACATCAACTGCTTGCAAGGTAGAAAAAAGTAATTTTTCATTTCCATAACCAATCACTTTAGATTTCCATTTCTTACTGTTTTCTATTGACTGTAATATATATCTATTATTGCCATGACAATCTAATCACTGACTCCAGCATCATACTCAAGGAATGACTTTTATCAAACGATCTGAAGTATATGGGAGACATTCCTATTTATTAGACTTTAGAAAACACCTAGAGATTTCCTATGCAAGAGAAACTTTAAGCATTAGGAGTTTTCCAAAGCTGGCAGCTTTCTTTTCATAACTATGATTAATACTGATGATAACACTAATAGCAGCTTCTATTAAGTCATTTCTAAGTCTGTTCCTCACGATATGGTGTATTTTATACATTACCTAGCATATTCCTCACATCTGACCTATGATTTGGCTAGCTCCATTTTACAGATGAGTAATTTTTGGGTCAGAGAAACCACATAGCATGGTCATTGCCATCTAGCCATTTAGTGACAGAGTCAGAACGTGAACTTGAGTCTTCCTGACTTCAGAGACTGTGCTTTTGATCAAAGTATTACATTTGGAGTTGGGAGACATGGGTTCCAATGAAAAAACAACAAAATACAAAATTTAAAAAAATTGTTTCTGCCTTTAAAATATTTCCAAATAACTAGAGAAGGAAGGGAAATATATATAAATGATGCTGGAGAATACAGAGCATTGTGTGACCAGACAGGTAAGGAGTATGGAAGATAATATTTTTTAAAAAAGTGTGAGATGATGCTACAAACAGTGAAATCAATTAAAATGAAGGTACTATGGTGGAAAGAGATGGGGTTTAATAGAGAAGTCACAATTACTGTGCAAGAATCACTAGATTCTTCCAGGAGGAGGAGAATTGCAGGATTACAGAGACAAAGAGTAGTGATTAAGATCGCAGACTCTGGAGGCAAGCACTTCTAAATTTAAATCTAATCCCTGCCATTGCCGTCTGTGTCACATTAGCAGGCTATGCATACTTCCTTTTCTATAAAACAGGAATAATGTCACTACTCATCTGCTAGGGCTGTCGGGAATTAACATATTGCCTTATGTAAGTTCAACACTTGGTCATTCATCACAGTCAATATTGGTCAAAATTTGATCATTTGCCATCAGTGTGACCTCAAGCAGTTAATCTCTCTGTCCTTCCATCTATTTATCTTTAAAATGGGAATGATATGAGTAGTTCATCCTGTTCCTCCTGATTAAATAAGATAATGCATGTAAGAAGACTTTGAAAAGTGTAGGCGTGTTCATGAGAGCGTATAGAGATGTGGTGGTGCATCCAGACCGGCTAGCGCCAGGCGAAACCGTGAACATTTGATGTGTGACTCAGGAGTGAACCCATCTATACCGATATGTATTTCATTTCCAATTTATGTTTCCTATCTCTATTGCCTTACCCAGTCTTTTTCTTTCTCTGTGTTATGTATTGGCTATGCTATCTTTTGTCTATGACCATTGACCTTGTTTAACACATTAAGAATCTTTACTCCTAGTAAGATAAAACCGCCCTCTTCCATGAGCCACATATCTCCACCACAGGAAACACCTCCCGCACAAACCAAGACACTGTATTTACACCATCTTTCTCACCGCCTAGTAACACCTTCAGCTTCTCCCACCGCCTGTCACACACTGCCAGCTTCTTTATGTGTGGCAGCCCACATGGCACAGGCTGTAGCAATAGGTGATATTATTTGGGATCATTATTCTGTAGGGAATTGCCATATGAACATGACTGTGCTATGTCACCTTCTAACCTAACTGACATTCTTGCAAGAACTTGAAGATTTTGAGCAACCTTGTTGTTCTCTAATCTTTTCCATTCTGGCAGTACAAAGACAGAACAGAGACTTCAAGGGGCAGTGCTGGCACAGAGGGAAATGACATGTGTACTGATGATCACTGAGGCTCTCAGCAGTGCTCTGACCCTGGCACACACCACCTTTCTGAGCATTTCATGGTCAGGAGCCCTTTCCCTGAGTCTAGCATTCCTTCCCTCCTGAAAAAGTTACCTGAGCCTCACAGGAAGTGTGGCCCTCTGTGGGAAGGTATTTCTTGATAGCAATCATGAGAGACTCTGGTTTTTGTGACCTGGTGGGAAGCTGCCTAAGGAGAATGCCTTGAAAGAGACCAGGTAGGATACCTGGTGAAGAAAATAGCCCTCATAGTTAGCTATTCCTTTATTTGGTGAGAAAGTCTTTCACGTGGCAATCAAGCTGAAGTTTCCAATGGAAACATCCCTGGAAGAGAAAACAGCTTTATTGGCACATGGGTCCTTTCCCAAGGCTTGGCTTCCATAGTAGTGAAGACCAAGACTCCATCTAAGGGAAGAAAGTGTGTAGAAGGGGTCAGATGGAGCCAGGTTTACTCACTGTACTGGTTTACCTGTGCTGATGCTGTGTGTATAGGGTGTTTGAGTGACATGATGAACAAAAGACAGCCTTTGCTTCAAGGCTGCTATGAAAGAGGGGGACAAGTTTTAATAAGCATACAAATGGTTGCCAAAGCACAGGAAATAACCAGGATATACTGATGAAGCTAGTCTCTTGGTAAATCTTGGGACGATTTCAGGTTCAATTTCAAGTTACAATTTGAAATTGGAGAGAGCTGTAGAGTTCTGAGCAACCGTAGGAAATTTAGGCAAATTTTGTGGAAATATGGGTGCAGGTGAGATAAAAAATGGCTACTGAGATTGGATTAAAAATAAGGTATGAGGCTGGGCACAGCGGCTTACACTTGTAATCTCAGCACTTTAGGAAGCTAAGATGGGTGGGTCACTTGAGCCCAAGAATTTGAGACCAGCCTGGGCAACATAGTGAGACCTCATCTCTCTAAAAAAAAAAAAAAAAAAAAAAAAAAAAAAAAAAAATAGATGTGGTGGCATATAACTGTAGTCTCAGCCACAAAGGAGGCTGAGGCAGGAGGATTGTTTAGGTCCAGGAGGTTGAAGTTTCAGTGAGCCCTGATTGTACCACTGTGCTCCAGCCAGGGCAACAGATTGAGACTGCTTTTTTTAAAAAAAAAAAGGTATGAAAGGAAGACCTATGAAAACAAGACAACAGGATCAGTGAAAGGTGAAATTAAGTTGATCTCTGGTGGTGAAAGTGATGGGTCACTAGAGGTCTGAACTACTATTGCCCCTTTCTGCCTCTTCTCAGGATACTCAGCTGTGCCTTTGAAGATTTTCAGTTTGTAGAATCAACTCTCTCCACTTCTGTGACAGTGCTGACAGACAGGTTGTTTATGAGTGGCTCACAGCTGGTGGGGTTAGGTCTGAATCACGGCGTCTCCCATCACGCACTTAGGATGCCTGAGGGTCAGCTTAGGCTCGCCTTTGCCCTTACCTCTGTGGTTCATTTCATCTGTGTAATCTGGGTTTTCAGTATTGCCTTCTTGATTTATGCCACAATTCCTTACTCTGGGATATAAAGCCTTCCTTGCATTACTCTACTTAGCTGGGCCCCTAAAAATGCAAAGAAGCCTTTCAGAGCCTGACTCCACAGTCAGACCACTCCAAAGCCATGCTGAGTGATTTGTCTGACCTCAGGTATGTTGCCTGCAGAGCCCTCCCACAGCCAAGCCCCACCCTCTGTAAGTCAGAAGAATGCTTTAAATGTGTTCCTACATACATTTGGGTATGGTGATTAGGTCTGAAGGACTGCTGAGGCCATATCTGCTCTTTCCTAGGCTTTTACACTTTACATTCCAGCCTACTGTTGGCATTCTACAGTGCCTTGGTGTTCTGCCTTCTCACTGATCTGCAGTAATTATCCCACTAGGCAACAGACAGACAGAGTTAGTGCCATCCTTAATGGCATGATCACCGGTAATGTGTCTGGAATGGTATTTGTGTTGAATTCTGTGTGCAATTCATTACGGCTGCATTTTGGAATATTTCTATTATTAATTACTGCCAATAGAAATATTTCACTTGCGTTTAAAGACATAGCCTAGGAATTAGAGCAAAAAGACAAACAAACAATATCATGAGAGTTCAGATCACTGCAAACAAAAGGAAACATCCTGTAAATTTCCAGAGAGTGAGAGAAAGGGAGGGAGGGGTAGAGAAAGAGAGAAAAATCTAACAGGATTAGTTATCACAATTCATCAGACATTTTCAAAAGCAGCCCTGGAAGATAGAGGACAATAGAGCTATGCCTTCAAATTCTGGAAGAAAACATTTCCTTACCTAGAGTTCCGTACCTAACCAAACTACAAATAAAGTGAGAAAAGGGAACCAAAACATTTTCTGACACATAAAATTTTACTTTTAGCTCCCATGAATGCTTTTTCAAGCAGCCACTGAAAAATATAAACCACCAAAAGGAGGGAATACACAACACAAGAGAATCAGGAAGTTGGTAAGGCAGTAAGAAAGGTAAGTACAGGAAATCCTCAAAATGGTGGTGAAAGGAGGCCCTTGGGGACCGCAGGGCTCAATGTGGAGCACCCAACCCGCCCTGATGAGGGCAGGCCAGGAGTCGCTGAGAGTTCCTCAAAAAGAAGAAATGGACAGATGTCTCTGAACAATTGGGAGGATATTTAATATCACAAAAACCACAATTACTTTTTCACCAAGTGAATAGGAAAGAAATGATGACTTAAGTACGTTAAAAGCCATGAAAACAAAGCACAAGATACTTATGAATTCTGGAGTGGGTGTTGAGACAGTGGAAATTATACTACATAAATAACCATCATATATTCTAACTCAGCAGTGACAACACTGAACATTGACCTAAGCAAAGTAAGATATAACTTTGTTGGGAGTCTGCGGATGAGAAGAAGGGGTATAGAAGGTGGAGGAGAACGGTGAAAGGTAGAAAAGAAAGCCATCTCTACATGTGCCACAGCAGAAGTTAGTAGACAAAGGCTAAACTGGCAAAAAAATTGAAAAAGGAACAATATAAGCATGTTCCTTAGAGATACAGAGCACACTTCCCTAAGAATCTTCCATTGAAATTTAACATAGTTACTTTTGGGAGGGGGAGAAGACTGGAGATGGAGCAGCAAGGGAATGATGTTTCATAGCAAGCCTTGTAGAATTCTAGAGCTCTTTAATGTGTACCCACAACTGTTAGAGAAATGAATGCAACATGCATTTTATCTAGCTCATTTACTTATTTACTTATTTATTTATTTATTTTATTTTTTTCAGGCAGAGTCTTACTCTGTGGCCCAGCCTGTAGTGCATTGGTGTGATCTTGGCTCACTGCACCCTCCACTTCTAGGATTCAAGTGATTCTCCTGCCTCAGCCTCCCGAGTAGCAGGGATTCAGGTGCCTGCCACCACTGCCAGCTAATTTTTATATTTTTCATAGAGATGGGATTTCACTATGTTGGCCAGGCTGGTCCGGAACTCCTGACCTCTGGTGATCCACCCACCTCGGCCTCCCAAAGCATTGGGATTAAATGCGTGAGCTATTGTGCCCAGCCATTTACTTGCTTTAAAAAAGTGATTTGGGGTACCTCTGTAGCCAGGAGACCATTGTCTTTGGAGAAAAATCAGGGGGCTTAACGGGCATGAATGAGGAGAAACACTGTGGTCTTAATGATTGTGAAATATGCCTTAGTAAACCTCCCCACCTTGCCTTAGGAAAAAGGCCTGTTGTACGATGGAAGATAAATCAGTTTATCTCTCTCTAGGTAAGACATTATCTTGGAGTTAAAAGGTGGCTTCACACAGTAGGATTTGTCTTCATAAAACCCAGTGACTAGTTGATAAAGTCAAATCTGACCTGATATTTTATATTTGGAGCAAACAGAATTGTAACCTCTCAGTGTCTTGTTAAGCACAGTCAAAGTTTGCTTATAATATCATTATTTTGAGAGTTTTTTGAACTTGAAGGGAAAACAGAAGGAACAGCCCAACATTAAATTACTCACTTGAATGACTTTCCAAATTGAAATCACAAAGATTGAAAGTATAAAGTTGTAACTACACAGGAATCCATTGGAAATAATTTCAGATTTGAACATTGCCATACGGTCCTGTTGATTCAGTGGAAGCAACTTACTCATGTGGATAATACTATGCAGATGGGGCAGTGGCACTGGGGCCCTCTGCCAAGGCCATCTCTGCCCCAGCCCATCTCTCACACCCAGAATTTTCCTACATTATCTGTAGGGATTACATACTGCACATCTTTTTAAGGGGATGGGGAGGAGCTGAGGTTGGAATGGTACATGCCCACATAACACTAGGTATCCTTCAGACAAGAGGGCTTCTGCTGGGAAGATGACGTGATTCATCTATAAGGTGGTTATCTGCCAGGAGGATGAATGCATTTGCCATAGTCTGTTGTGAGTGTTCTCCCAGCCAATGACACATGGAGTAAGAAGCAGCAGCATGTTAAGGAATCCCAAGGAAGGGGTCCCATGCGCATCTAGTACATCAAATAGACTTGTACCTACAAGTACAGAGTTGGTAACCACACAGGAACAACTCCATGCCACAAGTTAAATGGTCATACAGATTATTTTCATAATTAGAACACTTCTTTCTTTACATTTCTCACCTCACATCTCTCCTTTATTCACCTAAGTCTAGATCTGCCCTAGATAGAAGGCAAAGGTTGTGGTCAAAGACGGCTTCCATTGAGATTTACAAACAGTGTGCTACACAGCTTCCTGGTGGTGTATAGTGGGTACTCTGTGGGTTCATTTACCAGTATTTCTAGGTCTGAGAGACTGCCACTTCTCTAGGAGCCCTTCCCATCCTGTGTGATAGCACTTCCAGATCTTAACTAGCGACCACCACAGCCATTGTAGGACACGCGCATCCGCATATATCAAATTCTGGATCTACATTCCAAACTGGAAAATAATTTCAAACATTTAATAACAAATGAGCATAGAGTATAAAGTAAAACCCCCTTTGTTTTAGATAAGATCTACTTGAAAATTATTTTTATTTCATCATTTTGAAAATCAATTCCATACGGATGATGGAGCTGTACAGATCACTATCGAGCCCTGCTTCCTCTCAGCGTGGGAAACAGTACATTGGTCAGCTGATTGGCTGCAGTAGCAGGAGCATGTTTCCAATGCTTCCTGGCACCAGGGTCTCTGCTCAAGCTTTCTACACTGCCCTATCATATCTAGCCTGCTGGGGTCACTTTTGGGGCCCTCTTTTCTCAACATCAAGCAGGGGAGTCATCTTAAAATGGAATTCAGAGCTTGCCATTCCTCCTCTTCTAACTTTCTGGGTCTTTCTGTTGCAGGGACTCCTTTAATCCTGAGTGTGAACTGCCAGGAGTTCATGAGGCTCCAGGCACTCTCTCTTCACCCCATGCCCTGCTAGGCCTTGCTCATCATATCCCAGTCACAGTGGCCTCCATTTCGGCTTTGAACTTACCTCTCTGCCTACCGTGAGTGTTCTTCCCCAGTTGGTACCTGGCTAACTCCTACTCATCCTTAGGTTTCAGCTTACATATGATTTCCTCTAAGAAAACTTTTCTGACAGACCTCAAATCAAAAACGGGGCCTCCTGTCAGTATAATTATCTCTCATAAAATGCTGCACTGTATTTTTTAATAATTTACAGTGATCGTATTTTTTATTCCTTAGGTTAACATTGATCTCCCTCACTGGACCATAGTGCCATGAGGATGATCTCTGTTTCTTTATTTCATTGCTCTACACTCAGTACCCTGGTATATCTCAGGGCCCAGTAATAATTCACTGAACAAATGGAGATGTGGATAACGGGAGACCCCGCCTTTCCTGAGAATGGACATAAAGCTTTTTATTGGATAACTTGCAATTTTTTGTTTGTTTCTGAGAGGGAGTCTTACTCTGTTGCCTTGGCTGGAATGCAGTGGTGCAATCTCAGCTCAATGCAACCTCCGCCTCCCGGGTTCAAGCGATTCTCCTGCCTCAGGCCTCCTGAGTTGCTAGGAGTACAGGCGCCTGCCACTACTCCCAGCTATTTTTTTTTTTTTTTTTTGTATTTTTAGTAGAGACAAGAGTTCATCATGATGGCCATTCTGGTCTCAAACTCCTGACCTCGTGATTTCCCCGCCTCAACCTCCCAAAGTGCCGGGATTACAGGCCTGAGCCACCGTGCTCAGTCTCCCTGCTGGTTTTTAATGTTGATTTTTTTATTTTTATTTTCAAGATGGTCTCAGCAGTTGTTTGAATACAGTCATCTCCCAAATTATATCCTGCTGGAACCTCAGACTGTGACCTTAGAGATAGGATCTTCACAAACATAATTAAGGATCTCCAGATGAAATCCTTCTGTGTTTAGGGTAGGCCCTAAATCCAATGACTGGTGTACTCATGGGAGGAAGAAAGGACACAAACATGCAGGGATGAAGGCCACAGAGGCAGAGGCTAGAGGGATGCAGCTATCGGCCAAGCAGTCCTAAGGGTGGCTGGGGCCATCAGGAGCTGTAAGAGACAAGGAAGGATTCTCCCCTGAGTTTTCAGAGGGAAAGTGGACCTGCTGACATCTTGGTTTCACATTTAGGGTCTCTACAACTGTGAGAGAATAAATTTACTTATTTTAAACCACCCAGCGTATGAAATGCTTTAAAAGACCAATATAAGTGTCCTAAAAGGAATGGTATTTTTTCTGTAACCTTTAGGACTCTCTTTCACAAAGTTACTGAAGAAGAAACGGACACAGAGATGACAGCCTATATTTAATAAACATTTTCTATGAATGCCTAGAGAATGGTAGAAACAGAATCTTGGAATTAAAGGGGTCATTATAGATAATTTTTTGTCAATGTCTCCATGATACAAGAAGCCTCTGCAGAGCATCCCTTCTAGATTATTCTCTGGCCTCCAGTTGATCAGTAGATGATAGGAAGCTCTGTATCCCACAGAGCCACATAGAGGCAGGACTTTTAAGGAAAACAGCCTGCATGCCATGTAGCCCACAGCAGACCACTAGATTAAGCTTCTCTATATTGCCACAGCTACTATGTGCTGTGGGAGCTTCAAAGAAGTAAGGCAGCTTCAAAGGGTGGCAATACTGTGGCCTAAATGCAGACAAAACCTTGCCCTGTCATCCTTAAACGAAATTTGATTTTTGCCAAAAAAAATAAATAAATAAGAAATACTATTCACTGACATAATTGGATTCAATCATCTCTTTCCAAATGCCTGTGGCAACTGATGAATAGAGTTAATTTTCATACTTGTGACCAACACCCAGTTGATCAAATCAAATCAACTAAGATTTTTTGAGCACTATCTTTCTGATAAATATCTTACTGAAAGAAAACACTTACCTAGAAAAGTAAGCTTGCCATAGCATACAGCTCAATAAATCTTGCCAAAGTGAGCCGGCTGTGTGGCCGACATTCAGATGACAAACAGAAACTGCCCTGTATCCAGAAGGCCCGCTCATGGCTCCTTCCAGTCCCTGATAACCCCAATGGCAGCTAATCTCCTGAGCTGTCAATCATTAGATTAACTGTGCTGAGGTTTTGGTTTTAGGAGTTTGGTGTTTTGTTTTTTTGTGTCTGAGGTAAAATAGACCTAATATAAAATTTACCATTTTAACCATTTTTAAATGTATCATTCAGTGGCATTAAAAGGTCTGCCTAGGAGAATCACTTGAACTCAGGAGGCAGAGGTTGCAGTGAGCTGAGATCGCATCGTTGCACTCCAGCCTGGGTGACAGGGCGAGACTCCATTTCAAAAAAAAAAAAAAAAGTTTTTGAATATGATGCACGTGGAGTCATACAGAATGTACTTTTGGGTATTGCTTCTTCGATTTGGCATCAATTTAAATCATCTAATGTTTCTGCAAAGACAGTTAAATAAATATGTCTTTTAAGTATTTTATCTGTGGAAAAACAGTACCAGTGAAACTCTAAGATGGGTGGTGTTCTGGGTTAAAAGTCCCCTGGAGACATGTATTATGTTTGTCTATTATACATAAATGTAGTTTTGAGGCTGTCAAAGTACTCCCTTAGCGACCACCTGTAATCTCTGGATGATGGTTCACTGCTTGTTTTCTGAGCATCTGAATGTTAGTATCTGCCACCACAGTGAGACGCATCGTGGCGGGACACTGGGCTGAGGGTAGCAGAAGCCCACAGAGAATGAGCTTCCTTTCTTGGAAAAAAAAAACCCAAATTTAGACATACTCTTAATTTAAGTTAGAAAGAGGTAAGGAGTGACCCGAGCCTCAAATGCTATCATTGCACCTGTTAAATGAATGATAAGCTAACCTATAAACCTGAGCTGCTGATTTATAATGCGTGCTGTTTTAAAGGTTATATGACATACAGTTTAATGACCTAAAATAAAACATTTTTATTTAGTTTTATGGGCCTTGTTCTACTAAATATCACATTCCCCTCTGCACCAAAGTTTGCAGAATAGTCTCCTGCTCACCCTGTTTACAAATTTAGACAGCTGTTGGTCCATCTGCAGTTCAGTTGACTTCTGTTTCCAGAAGCCCTCTTGTGGTCAGTTCTCAGCAGGGAGAGGATTCATTCATGTGGTCTGATACTTGTTACACTTTACTGGACACAGATGAATAGGCAGATCATACTTGGCAGGAGGCGGGCGAGGGAAGTAGGGTAACATTTTGGTTCTCGGTCACTTGTTATTCCATTTAGCCTCCCATCTACAAGCTCATCCTCTCTACTGTTTTTAATGCCTCAGCGCCATCTTAAAAGAATAATAAAAAAGCTGCAAATTTTAGAACAGTTTCAAGATGAAAAGATGGTTACCTATCACTGAAATAGTAGAATGCTCAGAGAAAGTGAAGGAAAGTCAAATCGTAAGCATGAACAACGAGGGCTACATGGAGCTAGGACATAGTCTTTATGAGGCTCATGGAGTCAAATGGAAGATGCTGATATTTTCCCTTAACAGTCCACTGTAAAATCCTATCTTCATCCCTCTTGCAGGTGAAACCTTTTCTTGACAGCCGCGTCATCTGTATGGACAAGGGTAATTGTATGGTGTTCTTAATTAGGCCTCAGACTTACTTATATTCACCATCCATCACACAAAAGACCATGCCAAGCACATGAGTCAGACCCTCAATCACAAACCACATGTAAGAATACCAAGATTTCAACGAGCGCAGCTGCCACCGTCGCATCCCATTATGTCTTCAAGAGCCTCCTCCCCTGTCCACCAGTGAAGTCAAAGGCCTTCCTCTTCCCCCTACCGTCCATCATGTGTTGACAAGTGAGCAAGAGGACAGTTTCAGAATTGTGTCACTCAGAGAAGCCCTGGCTTCACAAGGTGCTGCTGATTGCCAATGTGACAGATTACTAGTTTCATATGCAAAGAACGAAAGAAAAGAGGAGCCCCCTGGGATCTCCTTGCTCTGCAGCAGTCAGACACAGCCGGCAGACACAAGGCGAACAGGCCAGGGCCTTGCAAAAGCCCCTGCAAAAATCAGTCAGAAAATAGTAAACCAAGAGCAGCTGAACCCTGAACTGCTCCCTAGGTCTATGCAGGGATCATAGTGTTGAAGAGCAAGAAAAGACCCCTTCTTTTTACAGATGAGGAAACAGAGGCACTGAAGTGTAAGTTGCATGCTGAGATCACGGACCTGGTTATGGACAGGGCTAGAAGGAGAACTCAAATTGCCTGAATTCTAAGCCAAAGCTCCTTCTCCTGTATGTAAGACCTCCTAATCCAGAAAAGGCAGCTCCTTCAAGAAGGAATCAGTATCGAATGTCAGTGGGTGACTGGTGTGGAAGGAGAATGGTAGACTGATAACACATTAAGACTCTGTATGAATGGGCAAGAAATCTAATCACAGCCAACATACTGGCCTAAGACAATTCACTTTTAGGAATGCTGATTTAATGGGAGTAAAGGACTACAGGGGATCCCAGAAGCTCTCAAAAGTGAGCCTCAGAAAAAATGCAGTGTGGGCCAGGCGTGGTGGCACATGCCTGTAATCCCAGCATTTTGGGAAGCCAAGGTGAGTGGATCACTTGAGGTCAGGAGTTCAAAACCAGCCTGGCCAACTAGGAAAAACCCTGTCTCCACTAAAAATATAGAAAAAATTAACCAGGTGTTGTGGTACATGCCTTTAATCCCAGCTACTGAAGAGACTGAGACTCAAGAATTGCTTGACCTCAGGAGGTGGAGGTTGCAGTGAGCCGAGATCATGCCACTGCACATCAGCCTAGGTGATAAAGTGACACTTGGTCTCAAAAAAAAAAAAAGGTAGTGTTTTTGTCTGTTTATGTTTTATGCAGGATTATTTCCTGATAGCAGGTATTCCCTCTAATGGCAATGGTTTGTAACACACATTGACATGTCCTAATGCCCTAGGAAAATGCAGAATCAGAGATTTTTATGTCAAAAATAATTCTTATTCTTAAGAAAGGGACATTGAAGATGAGGGTGTTAAATGGCTTGCTTGCCCTTTCTACTCTCTCACCTCCCAAAAGTAATTATGACCCATTGGCAAACACGGTCACCCACAGCAAACAGTCCAATTCTTTCTATGCAGTCATGGAATTGACTCAGGCCAGTTACAAACAATTGAAAATTATTTGTTAAACTCTGCATCTGATTTCTGAAGAGAGTAATTCAAACTCATTTGCATTCCAGAATTGGCACTGAGAACCATGAAATCAGATGAGAATCCCAAGAGAGACTACTTTTAAAGTTTTAAGTATTGATGGAATTTTTTGAATCCTGTAATATGGTCTTTCTCTGCTTGGGCTGTGCATTAGAATCACCTGGGAAACATTTTTAAAATGTACATGCCTGGGACACACCTCAGAGTAAGTAAAACTGGCGGGTGGTACCCAGACTAAAATACAATAAAAATGTTTTCTGAGTAACTCTAATGCGCAGTGAGGTTTGAGAATCATTGGTATAACCCAACCAGGTTCTTTAGAAATAACAAAATAAACCTAAGGAGATTGAGTGACTTTCTGTGGATGCCTTTGTAGATACAGCAAGGAAAGGCTAGAATCTAGGACTCCTAACTGTTAGTCCAACAATCCTTCCATTATCCAGCATTCCCTCCTATGTAGCGGTCGTATCTTAGATGGAATAAGGAATTCAATGGGGATAAGTTACATGCTTCTTCGAGAGAAGCTGGAACTGTCCAAATTCTAAAGCAAACTAACAGAAAACTAAAAAAAAACAAATTAATAAGTTCATTTTGACTATCAAAGAGAACATCTTTAATATCTATAACATTTCTTTTTCAAATAAATGGAATCTCAAAGTAAATTGGCAGAGAGAGAGAGAGAGAGAGACAGGATAGAATTATCAGTATAGTAGTATCAACTTGGAAGAATCCATAATTAACATGCAATCATTGAACCCTTTTAATGGAATAATCAAAACCCAATAGTCAGTAATCCAACATTAGGATTAGGGATGAGTGTGCCTATAAATAATCAGAATTCAAATGGAAGAGATGCTTATCCAAATTATTGGAGCCTCTCAACTCACTCACTCAGCCTCCAGATAATGTTGTTCTTTTTCCCAATATAGCAGTTCCCTCCCAGTTCGGTACACAGTGTCCTTCTACCTATCTTCTGCATTTTCTTTCTTTTTATAACATTATAGTATTTTAAAAATATTACAGAGCTAACTTCAGAAGTTTTGTTATCCTAAATAAATTGCTTCGTTCTTTCTTGCTCCCCTTGTTGCTCTGTCTGTTTAGCTGAGTTTTATATGATCATTATCACAATGTTCATTGAAATTGTCAAACCATGCGATGCACTAAAAGTCTGGCCCCAAAGTGTCTTTGCTATGAAAATGTATTTGTTATGAAAGCTTGCAGTGGCTCTGAGAGGATTTTTAATGCAACTATCATTGCCATGGACCCTGAGGTCAGATAGACTTGTTTAGCATCTTTATTCTGCCTCTTACTAGTAGTGTGTCCTTACCATTGCCACCTGGTAAGTAGGTTAGGGATAGACATAGCATTTGTCATATAAGGCTTTTGCAAGGATTAAATAAGATTCATATAAAGTACTTAAGGCTGTGCCAGGAACATAGCAGTAGTTTAGAGACAGTATTTAAATAGGCTATAAGTCCACAGATGATTGTAGTCCTAAAACAGAACCCAGGCAATTAGATCCTAATAAGCCCTGCTTATTTACTCAGTGTTTTCATCTTCCTTTCTGTGTGAAACTTGTACTTTTGGTCTCCCCTGACACAGAGTGTGTTTTGATTATGCACATCTGGCCGGCAAGGACCCATTGCTTTCCTGTATTGCACTTAGAACAGTGCCACATGTAATTATAGGCTTAACACTTCCCTTCTGATGATAATGATGATGACAGTAACGGCACCATTGATGATGGCTAAGAGATGACAAATGACCTGAAATTCAAAACTTGCCTAAGGAGGGGCACCCTCTCCTTAGCTCTGGACTGAACACAATAAAAATGATCATCTCAATCACAGTTGCAATTAAGCACTTCCCTGCTGGAAGCTGAAACTAAAAGATCCAAGTGCATGGGGGCTGCCCTAGCATGCATCTAATGCCTTCCTCACGCTGCCGGCTGTGCTTCAAAACGTTAAGAGGCCATGAAGCACCCCAGACCGTAAGTGGCACAAGGCAGTCAAGGTGGTTTCTTGAAGCTGTGTCCTTTTTGGCTTTCGGTTTTCTTGCTCTCCCTCCTTTGCTCTTTCTTCCTTGTAGAATTAAAGTTCAGTTTTGAACAGGTCACTGGTTCCCATGGTTTTCAGAGCTTCTTGAACTCTCTGACTGTGGTATTAGCCCTGCAGCCTTGTTTTACACTATTTGCATTGTGAGTCCATGTAAGCGGAGTTAAACATTGTCCTTTTTCCCGTGGCTAGTTTACAATGACATCAGAATATAATAACCGAAAGATGCTATGTGAGAGAAAAGAACTGACCTAGAGAAGCTGAAAGAATTGAACATCAACTTGGAGAAGTCCCTTGACACTCCTTCCATTGACAGAGCTTTCAGAAAATTCGCAGCTAGGCACTAAAGTGGTTTTGTATCCCAAATGGCCTCTCTCTACCAATTAGGAAAATTAATTCGAAAGTCAAAAAGATAGAATAGAGTGAGCTCCGATTCCCTTAGAGGACAAGCATAAAGAATGAGAGGCTGGCTGAAGAACAGTAGCAGAAATACGCCACTTCAGTTGAGACACAGGGAGGAGACACAGGGGCAGAGTGCTCCTTGGCTCAGCAACTCTACACACTCAGCCCTTTTAAACAGATCCATCTTCAGCTCTCCCTCTGCCTTTGCCAGGCAATTTGCTTCCAGGCTAGAGGCAGACCAATTAGGATATAGATTGGTGTATGAATGAAAGGCAACGCTCGTAACTGCAATGTTGGATAATGAAAATTAAGAATGCTGGCCTGGCATGGTGGCTCATGCCTGTAATCCCACCACTTTGGGAAGCCGAGGCAGGCAGATCACAACGTCAGGAGTTCAAGATCAGCCTAACCAAAATGGTGAAACCCTGGCTCTCCTAAAAATACAAAAAAAGTAGCTGGGCGTGGTGGCGGGTTCCTGTAGACCCAGATACTTGGGAGGCTGAGGCAGGAGAATCACTTGAACCCGTGAAGTGGAGGGTGCAATGAGCCAAGATCGTGCCACTGTACTCCAGCCTGGGTGACAGAGTGAGACTCCATCTCAAAAAAATAAGAAGAATGCCAACATGACTGTTCCAGAAAATCAAGCTTCTCTATGTGACTTGCTGTGTACTGTTGATGCTAGTCCCAGCTTTAAATACTGTGAAATAGGGTACTTAGTATTTCAAGATTCTTATATGGAAAATGGAGAGAATACTATCGGCTTTGAGATCAGTCACACCTGGGTTGCAATAGACTCATTTTTCTCATCTGTAAAATGATATAACAACATATATCTCATAGGGTTATGGTAAAGACGGGGTAGGTAATGCATATAAATTGCTTACTATAGTGCTAGCATCATATTAAGCATTTTACAAATGGTTGCTAATGATAGCAAGTAAAAGTCAAATAATATAATATTACAAGATAAAAATACTATCTTACATACATAACGTGGTATATTTAATATTGTTACCTAACAGGCTCATTTTAAAAATTAAGTAAGTGGGAAAGTATTTTACTTTGATGCTTGTATAGTACACTGAGCAGAGCAGTCAAATGTACACATGTAGGGTGGTTTGTGCTAGTTGGAGATACAGAAAAGTCAGCGATTGTACAAAAAAGTCAGGGATTGTTAGCAAAGTAGGTCTCAACAAAATGTCAGCAAGTGGGACACATGCCATGGCATTACCACAAGAAACCCCAAAGATGACATCTTTTCCCACACCTGTTTTTACTGGGTCAGAAGAACAAAGTGAGAGTGTAGTTGGGTAGTGGCACTTCCATCCTCTCCTAAATAAAGGCAGCAAAATTAAAGGTGCTATGGTTTTAGGAGCCATTCATTTCCTTCCCCAGTATCTAAGTCGGTTGGCAACTTAAAGTCTGAGAGCATACCAACAGCCTTGGCGAGTCAAGACCAAACTCCAAAACTAGAGGTCAAACGCTATGACAGATTTGTAATGAATTCATTATTAATTCATTTATCATGCAACAACAGTTTATTAAAGTCCTTCTGTATGCCAGACCGTGTGCTCATCATGGAGCATACAGCAGTGAAAAAGACAAGGCCTCCAAAGTTGGGTGTGGTGACAAATGCCTGTAATCCCAGCTACTCAGGAGGCTGAGGCAGGAGAATTGCTTGAACCCGGGAGGCGGAGGTTGGAGTGAGCCAAGATTGCCCCATATTACTCCAGCTTGGGCAACGAGA